>NC_136796.1:16606900-16684400 GCF_951216825.1 Electrona antarctica | reverse complement strand
TTCTACTCCATCCATAGGAGTAGCCTACACACCAAACAGAAACACTGTTATAGGAAGGAACATTATTTTGTCAGTAATCTGTAGACAAAATGGTTCTCAAAGTGAGGTCCAGAGACCTGAAGGGATCCTAGAGGGGGTTCCAGGGGCCGGCTCCCCAGCAAAACGAGTAACAGTTTAATTTTGCTATAATTTCAGAAGTTATTAACCCAATGAGAGAATGTATAAGAATGAATAGATAATTAACCTGATTATGGCCTCTATTAACCATCGTTCTGATCTTAATTGCATTCAAGATTAATTTTGTTGCGGGGATACCATATGTTGTTAACGGGGATACCATATGTGGCCACTAGATGGCAAATCATGTATAGCTAATAAATTCACACTTTTCCAATTTTTCTGGGGAGTTGCACCACTTTTTATAAAGAAACTTGGAAAGGTGTGCCACTGCCAAAGCCATTATTTGAATCAAACATCTAGGCTATATCAATAATAAATATATTATATCAATACTACATCCATTAATAAAACTATAATTTTAATAATATGCTACACTACAGCTAAACTCTGAATAATAAAACTATAATTTGAATAATATGCTACATCTAAACTCTAATAATATGCTACATCTAAACTATGAATAATACATCTATAATTTGAATAATGCTACATCTAAACTGCATAATAAATCTATAATCTTTGGAACGTGCTCTTTGGAAAAATTTTCAAAATACAGGCTCGAATTCTGACACGTTTACGAGAATTAAAAACATTTCCTTCACTTGCCAAAAAGAACAGATCTACAAGCACGCAACGCGTGGGCGTTGTGAGCTTGTAGATCTGTTCTATTCGGCGCACGCCAGTCAGCTGACCGAAGAGTCACGTGACTGGGTCATCACAACAAAGATGGCTGGCAGCACGAAACACCTCTTGATTTTACTCTCCATTTTTAACCTTTCTTCTGCTTTTATAGGCGGCGACACTTACACAAGAAATGTGAGTAAATGGTACAAATATGGATAAACAAACGACCTTATTTTGTGTTTAGAATTTTTTTAGGTTTTTGTTTGTTTTTAAGGATTAAATGTGAGTCTTGTTACTATTACATTGTAACAAAGACATTGTTACTGTTTACATTTCGCTTCAGATGTGTTGAACATGAAACATAAAACCGTTTTCAATGTGTGAGCCACATCAAGGTGTATTTTAATCATATTTAACCATGATGTTGAAGTAGGTTTTGATTGATTGATTGAAGAATTTATTAACAGTTTGCAGAATTACAGTACATTTCAAGCACAAACTCAATACAAAGGCTGTTAACTGTGAGTGGACGACCCAATTAAGCAAGATTCAAGATTATTTTATTGCCATGTCAACGAGGTTGATAGGAATTTGTCTTAGTGACATTCATTGCAGTAACAGGGGGATGAGACAACAAATGAACTACACAGCTGCAGCCATTATTTCGGCGCTGCTCTCAGCTTACTTGCATCAGAAAAATTAAGAAAAGAAGAAAAAGAAGGATGGGGGGGGGGCAGAGTTGGGGTGGGGGTGTTGACAGAGAGGGAGGGGGGAGGGAGAATACATCACATCACATTACAGTTGCATTGTATTGTGTGGGCACGGAATGTACTTGGGTGGGGGGATAGGGGGGGGGGGTGGTTGGGGTGGCGGGGGCTTGGGCCAGGCACAAAAAAGCTCTCCTCCTACGCATACCATCGAAAGGGATGAGCTGCGCGGGGGGAGGAAAAAAAGATAACCTAGCTGGAGCAGGGGGGAGGGGGGTAGAAGGCGGCTGTATGTGTAGACATGTGTGTCCATGAGAAAAAGTTCGGTGGAATAGTTCATTTCCCATGTGTTTGTGTAAGTGTGTTCCTGGCATATCTTCCGAAGCTCATTTCACGTTGCCTCAAAGTCCTGCGTTATCATGGCGGGTTCAGTGGAAACTAACACGGCCCAGTCTGAAGACACAACAGGTGTCAGGGAGGAGGGAGGGTGTGGGTTGAGGTGGGGGGGAGGCAGAGGATTATTTTCTTGCGCTGTCTCTTCGTGTGGAGATTGTCAATGCACATTACACTTGTTTCCAATAGGGTCCACCATGTTCAAATCATCAAAACATTTAGAGACGTACAAATAGACACTTCTATAGACAGAACAGGAATTCATCATAAAGGAGGTAAAAAGGGAAAAGAAACCTACAGTCAGGGAAAAAAAGGGGTGGGCGGTGGGGGGGATTCACGTTCACGTTAACTTGTTTGTTTTCCTGAGAGGAGCTGCGTCGGGTCCCCAAGTCGGCTCCGTGGCCGTACCTTGAGTTGGCTGTGTGGCCGTGACCGTCTCTTGTGTTGTCCTTGTGTTGGGTCCCCAAGTCGGCTCCGTGGCCGTACCTTGAGTTGGCTGTGTGGCCGTGACCGTCTCTTGTGTTGTCCTTGCGTTGGGTCCCCAAGTCGGCTCAGTGGCCATACCTTGAGTTGGCTGTGTGGCCGCGACCGTCTCTTGTGTTGTCCTTGTGTTCGTGTTTGGGGGATTCCGATTATACAGGGGCCAGTTTCGAATTGCAGCCGTCCGTAGGTGCCCTTTGAGAGCGGTTTTGAAGGAGTCAAGGGATTCGCATGTTTCACTTCCTAGTTCATATGGTGACTTCATCAGTCATCAGACATGTTGTTTTCCCTTTTTACCTCCTTTATGATGAATTCCTGTTCTGTCCTTTGTCTATATAGAAGTGTCTATTTGTACGTCTCTAAATGTTTTTGATGAATTGAACATGGTGGACCCTATTGGAAACAAGTGTAATGCTTAATTGGGTCGTCCACTCACAGTTAACAGCCTTTGTATTGAGTTTGTGCTTGAAATGTACTGTAATTCTGCAAACTGTTAATACATTTTTCAATCAATCAATCAATCAATCAATGTTTGACAGTCTCTCTCTCTCTCTCTCTCTCTCTCTCTCTCTCTCTCTCAAACACAACACACACACACACACACACACACACACACACACACACACACACACACACACACACACACACACAGAGAGTTGTTGGTAGCCGTGTGCTCATATTTTGATCCCATTGCAACTTGAAATTTATGAATCAATATTATTTTACTTTTGAAACAATAATAATTAATTTATTGAATCTTAATATGGCTCAATGAGGCTGCATCAAAATTAAAATTTGTTGTTGACTTGAAGTTGAAGCCTGTCAGAAATAGAAATAATTTCAAGACAATACAATTTAGTCAAGATTGTGTTGTGTTGTGTTGTGTTGTGTGATTGTACTTTTCTGTGGGTAAATTATGTATTCATCACTACATAACAACAAGGCAATGAAAACAATAATTAATGGCATGTGTACACAATAGGAAAATACAATGGGCAGTATTATGCGTGTCTTAAGTACCAGGTCTTATGACTTAACTTAAGACCTGGAGGCGTGGTCAATGCTGTTTGGCCAGTCAGAATAGCCAAATGGCATTGATCACGCCTCAGGTCTTAAGTTAAGTAATAAGACCTGGTACTTAAGACACGCATAATACTGCCCAATATGTCTAATTGTGTTATGTGTATACAAATAATGATGAGATGAGAAATAATACATATACTGTAGCCTACATTAATATACTGTACATTTATACTGCAACTAGGCTGATTCCTGTTGGGAAACGATGCCCCCTCTGGATATGAATGAATGAATGCCTTTATTGCAGACTCAGGGTCCATAGAGAAACATTCAAAACACAATACATTATACATCCAATAAAAAAACAGTCCACATGCAATATCTGTACCCGTTTTCACAGCACTGTACCCATTATCACAGTACAATTATCATAGTACTATTTTCAAATGGTGGGATTGTATGCAGGGCTGAAATGGGTAATATAATGTTTTGTAATATTAATCAAAATCCAAAAAAATAACTATAGTAACTAATGTTTTCAAATGAATGTAGTGGAATATAACAAAAGTACAATATTTGCCTCTGACATGTGCTGGAGTAGAAGTAAAAGTATTGGAAATTGGGAATACTCAACTCAAATAAAGTAGGCCTACACATACCTAAAATGTTTACTTAAGTAGCCTGCCTACAGTACTTGATAGTGGTGCATTCAATTAATCGATATGGTAATATATCGATCGATTATCCGGACAATAGGTGAATCGATCGATACAGCAATAAACGGCATGCATTATCTGTCTGGAGTGTTTTGAGAGGCACTAGACCCTCCAATATCTGGCTTTCAGAAATTCTGTAATATGGCAGCCAGGTCTATGGACTTTTGATGTTTGGAGAAGAAAAAAAAGCACCCCCCCCCCCCAAAAAAAAACAGAACCCCAGCCAACTAAGTCTATGGACTTTTAATGTTTTCTTTAAGCAGTGATGTCATGTGGCAGCCACAGTGGGTGCCCCTCACTTCACACAAAAAGTAATCAATGGAATAATCGATAATAAACAAATCGATAGTTCCATTCATTAACATGTCATTAACATGTCATTAACATACGGTTTTCCCTGCAGCTCTCAGTGGAGTTGAACCCAGGTTGGAACACGTCAGTCTCCCCAGCGCCCCCTGGTGTTACTTTGCTGCATGTGCGCGCACAAGGCAACAACGACACACTGCACTTCCTGTTGTGTAGCCTGGCAGCGCCAACGCTCCTGCTGGTTCACACCAACACTGCTGCCTCTCGTGTCCAGGTCAGGAACTACACCCACATTCATTCTCATTTTAACACATTGAGTGCCCCTGGTGGACAAAAGTGGTGGTGCTTTGGTGGCGGGGGATTTCAGGCTATTACACTATGACTCGCGTTCGGTTTTGGCTTCCATCTTGAATGCTAAAGTATTAGCGTTAATGCTACCGAGCTAAAATAAGGCCAATCCTTGCTCTAGAAAATGGCGATGTTCTGGTGTTGACCAGAACATCGCCGTTCTGGTCAACACCACGGACAGCGCATACGTTTCAGAGAAACAGCCTGCAAAGACGTGGCCCAAAACAGAAGCTACTGGCTATTGAGAAAAAACACAAACGCCTTAAGACGAGCCTGCTCGTCATCTACCCAGCGTCAGCTAGGTATAGGACAGGTATACTCGTAAACAAATAAAAACATCAAAAAGGCAGGCACGCTATATATATATAGATTTTTTTATGTTCTCTTTGACATACTTATTTAATGTTTGAGTTGTTTCCCCCTGCTCTACCTCCCTGTATTATTTGTTCTGCGTGTTGTAGGTGGACTGGGTACCTTTCCTGGCACAAAATACCAGTGGCAGTCTGCGGGTGGAGCCAGAGAGCAGCATTCTCCACAGCACTGCCCTAGTTTTCACCACAGTAAGAATGAAGTTAATAAATGTACTGTGTGTGTGTGTGTGTGTGTGTGTGTGTGTGTGTGTGTGTGTGTGTGTGCGTGTGCGTGTGTGCGTGTGCATGCACACAGATAATGTCCCATCCATGTGATCTTTAGCACAAGGAATCTTGATTTAGTTTTAACATTTTAAGTTGAAATACTGTGATGTATTTCTTATATATGGAACTAATAGATGTTAATTAACCCCTTCCTCTCTTGTGTCGTCTTCTCCTCTCCTTGTCTCCTCTCCTCACTCGTGCCAACACCGTCCTATCCTATCCAATCCTGACGTCCTCTCCAGCTATGGGAGTATGATGATGTTAACGACACAGCGGACCCACACAGTGTCCCACCCTCCAGTTTCCTGGACCCATACCGCCTCCAGAACTTCAGCTGGACCCTTCAGGAGAACAGCAGCAGCGTGGACCCAGCCGCCCCCACCGTGCGTCTCTGTGGAGGGACAGACAGCCCCAGCTTTGCCAACGGATCCTTGTGTCTGCAGGTGAGTCCAGTCCAGTGTTCATTTTGACAGCACATTGTAATGTAGTTTTAGACATGTAAATTTATAATTAGTTTCAGTCACAGTTTAGTCATCTGAAATGTTGTAGTTCTAGTCTCGTTTTGGTTGACTACATGTACTGTTGATTTAGCCGACTAAACTGTATTTTGGTGGGACTTAAGTGGCTATTTTCTGACTGCAACACCCGCAGCGGCATACAAGATCATAGCATCGTGTCTTGTGCTCAAGGTTCAAGGTTGTACTTTATTGTTACGTCTTGTGTACAGGTACAGGTAATGCAGCAGACTAACAGCAAACACAGCAAACAAAGGGATAGAATATTGAGTGCAAAAAGAGCAAACAAAGAGTAAAAGAGAGCATCATGTGTACATGAGCATGTTTTCCCTGTAGTAGCAAAGTTGAAAGTGAAATTGGAAGTGGAAATTGGAATCCTGTCAAATGATTGGTTCTCTCTCCTGATTGAATGAAATTGGCAACCCACATGAACAATGATTACTATCAAAAATATATTAGCTTTAACCTTTTATAACAAAAAATATCACTTACATCACCTTTAACTATCTACTTAACTATCTTAATTAACTAACTAGTATATTTATATAATAAATAATTAACGTAATTCATTAATAAACTATTTAATTAACCATCTGCTAGACTGCTACTTTACTGCAGTTAAGTTAAATTCACCAATCATCTCTGTGTTCTCTTCAGTTTTCTGCCTTTGGCTCGGGTGGGCGGGCCGAGGACTGGCCCCGCCTCCTCTACAACGCTAACTCCTCCCAGGTGAAGGTGTGCCTAGACGGCGTGTTGGCCAGAGCCAATCACAGCAGGTTCTCCCTGGAGCTGCAGGCCGTGGGTGGGGCCCATCCTCTGGACACAGTGACGATTGGACGCTCCATCGACGACGAGTACACGCCCTCTGTCTTCAAGGTGGGCGTGTCTGCCTCTTAAGAACATTGTTGTGGGGAGTACCTCAGGGCTCTATCCAAGTTTTGTTTCTGTTTTGCTCTATATTAAAAAGTAATTTACTGCCACAAACATTTAACAAAAATAGCCCAGACTGCCAGCATCGCCGTCCATGTGTTTCTACTCACATAATATTCATCTTCACTATGATCACACACCGGATCGTTGGTAATGAGAGAGCCGTTTGTTGTGCGTTTGTGAAAACTGTCTTCAACTGCCCATTGAAGATTGAATGCTGGTCACACCGAAAGTGCAACCATACAAGGAAGAGAAATCTATAGCATGGGTGGGTCTGGGAGGAGATTTTTGCGACCATGTGGTGTGCTTGTCTCGCTGCACAGGAGGTGAAGGATATCCAAGAGCACCATCTATAGTATAAAAACCAAAAAACTTGTCCAAACTCGTCCTGAGCCTTTGGAATAGTGTACGTGAACACAGTTTCTGACCCATTCTTTTATCTCCATGATCACTGAACTAAATATTGTTTGGGCTATCATCCTAAATGAAACATCTTTGACTACAGTTACGCACAGGGACTATTAAGCCACAACTTATGATTGCTAACTTCTGGTAATCCTCCTCAGGTGTCTAAGTGGGTGGAGTCTAACTCCTCCTCTCCAGAAGGTTTCGTCCAATGGAAGCCAGTGGCGTATCGCAAGTCACTTCCTGTGTTCGAGGATGCCACGCCCTGTGGCCACAGCCAGCCCGTGCCCGTGAGCCAGGCAGTGACGCCCTCAGGCCTGGTGCTGGCCTTCTACGGACCCAAACCCACAACCACGGCACTCAACATCAGTTTCAGCATCACTGGAGATCCGTTTTACGCCGCCACCAACTATCTGAGCTGGTAAACACCACTGACCTCACCTGTAACCCACTAATATTAACTAACTAACATTAACACTAACCAACTACCTGCGTGGGTAACAAACTACTTTTTACCAGCAGAAAAACTTTCCAATCCATGTGCATTATGTTTTATACGCTTTCACTCATATATTTTCCACAATAAGCATCTACTAGTTTTTATTTTATTAGTTGAAGGAAATATAAGTCATCATGTTTCTACATCGACTAATGACATTATTGGTATAGTGTATAAATGTTTATGAGTGGTGCTAGCGCCACTCCTATGTGGAGCTATGTGTGTATGTATGTGTACGTACGTGTATGTATATGTACGTGTCTGTGCTGCAAGTGCTGCAACACCTAAAGTGGCCAGTAGAGCACGCACGCACGCACGTCGCACACACACACACACACACACACAGAGGCCAGGGACAGTACAGTACAGTACAGTACAGTACAGTACAGTACAGTACAGTACAGTACAGTACAGTACAGTACAGTACAGTACAGTACAGTACAGTACAGTACAGCATCACTCACTTCAGACGGTCTGATTTTTTATATTATTTAATTGAATTTTATTTAATTTATTTATTACTTTTTTGACAACTTAACAACTCTAAAAATTGTTCAATGCTATATTTTAAGTGTGTACCCCAGACACCAAAATGACATTGGCGCCGTATTTGTATTGTATTTTACAATTAATACATACAGTTCTTGACTGTTAATCTATCTATCTATCTATCTATATCTCTCCCTCTCTGTCTCTCTCTTTCTCTAGGACCGTGTTAATGGGTGTCGGTCGCCCTCCGGTAGACTCTTTCTCTCCTCTCGTCCTCGCCATCATGGCGGTCGGACTGGGAACGCCCATGTTGATCCTCCTACTGGGCGGAGTCTACATCTGCCTCAGGAGGAAACCCCTCGAACCGGCGTACCAGCCAATCAACTGAGGACGCACCGGCTCCGTCCCGCCTACTACTACTACACCTCAGCCAATGAGGTGGTAGTGTACTTGTCAGCCAGTGGTGAGCTGCCAATTGAAAGACGGTTTTCCAGACTTTTATATCATTGGTGGAATTGGTGGATTTAAATGTTTTAGAAGTTTTAGTTTTTTATTTTATTTGACAGGATCAGCGATCCTGAGCTCAACCAATCCTGATTCCCAATTCTGATTGGATGCTACTGTTTAAAGGAGTTGTTCACTCAAGACATTAGAAATGACTTATTTCAATCACACACCCCATGAATTCATGAATTCAACCTGTGGGCCCTGGCCCACAGGTTGAGAACCACTGATATGTACCAAACATTTACGCAGAAAATAGCCTGATCTACAAGCTCATGAGCTTGTAGCTTGTATTTCATGTGGTTAAAAGGGTCACTTGCAGATTTTTAATCTGAATCATATATCAGATGGCTTATTTGGGCCTGTGCACTGCACCAGTGCGAAGCCCTATTGAAATGCAAGGAATTATCTTTAAGTGTTTTTTTTTCACAAAATGTAATCACATTTTATAAGGCCTAAACATGCACTAAGGCCTAAACATGCACATGCATCAGAAGCGGTGAGAAATTACTTTTTATGGGTCAAAATGTCTCAACAGCGCTGACTACAACATTTGAAAGTTGAAGCTCCACATTATGGTTTCACCAACATGTACCAAATCCGTTAGCCGTTTTAAATTAATTGTGGCATATCTCTTTTGGGTCACAGGCTCAAAGGTTTGAGAACCAGTTATTTAACATACTCTACCATACAGAACAGTTAAAATACTCTTTTATTCACCAAAAGAGTTATGGATTACAGCTTTAAAACTAATGAATGAAATCTCATGTGCATAATTTAGTTGCATTTTAGTTTTTATTTCTTATTTTATGTATATTTTGTTTCTTACTTGAAGGAAATCATGCTTCTATGCTGAGTGATGCCATTCTGCCTTAGTATTTATAAATACTGGGTCATGAGAATATTTTTAATGAGTGATTTAATAAATCAGATTTTGTATGATTTGATATATCAGATTAATCATATTTCTATGATTTTATATTATAACAGACTTTGATTGACCGCGTGTGTGTGTGTGTGTGGGGTACTGTATAAGTTGCTCATACGTTTCTTTTAATTTGTAGAGTTTAGTGGGTTAAACTCTTCTGTTTACTACAAACAGACTTATCTCCTCGGTGACAGACTGCAGACCTCACTCAATTTGTACTCGCAACATGAGAGAAATATATATATATATATATATATATATATATATATATATATATTGAACCAGGGTTGCATAAATATCAGGATTGTATACTGTATAATATATATATATTTTTTTAATATATAATTTTTATCCCACAATGTTGTAACCCATTTTTCACCCCTGTGTCAATTATCTAATGTGATCCTGGGCTCTACACACCCTCCGCCAACCTAGTCCCCCCATATATGGGGGACATGGGGAGAGCAACGGACTTGAACTCATGCTTCCTTCATGCCCGAGTGTCCAAGTTGCTTCTTAACACCTGACAGGGGGGAGTTTCCCTGGTTGGACGTAGCACGTGGAAGGAACACGTTATTCCAACCAGTTCCTTTCCCCTCCATCAGGTGCCCCGGCTGGCCAGGGGGAGGCAGTTTAGAGACCAGGTTTACTGTATAATATTGTTTTGATACATTTTTGGTTCACATCAACTTTCATGTCAGCTTATTTGAGTAATTGACGCTGCCTCTGAACAAAACTTTGGAATAGTCTCCCATCCCACATTACGTCCTGCTCAACCATAGACAATAATATAAATCAAATTTAAAGACCTGCCCAGGCGGTGGCGTAACCGTCTGGGCACCCAGTCGCAGTGTGCCGCGGGTTCGACTCCCGAGCCCGACACGGCCTTTACTGCATGTCTTCCCCCATCTCTCTCCCGTTTCCTGTCAGCCTACTGTCTGTCCCTTCAAAAAACCAATAAAAGGCGTAAGCCGCAAAAAAAATCTTAAAAAAAAAAAAAAAAATTAAAGACCTGACTTTTTTCTCTTGCTTTTAAATCAGAGGATGCCCAATGGTTTATGCTTTTCTGTCAAGTCCGCTACGTGCATATAGTTTAATTATTCCTAAGTGTATGTTCTTTTAAATTCTTTTAAAATGTCCATGTTCATTTTATGTATTTGTTTCTCTAAACTTAATGTTTTCCTTGATTAAACTTCCTTTTGCGGATTATGGATGTGGTATCATGGCTATCACGTTGTTGGTCATCCTCGATTGAAATTCACTTTGGGTCACTCACAACTTGCTGTTGTTTTAAAATGTGCTTTTATGAATAAAGGTGTCTACTGTACATAAGCACATAATACATGGTTTCTGTTTCGAACATTCCATTGTGCTGGGTGAGAAACTTAATTGAAATGAATGGCCGGTGCCCAGTATTCTAATAATAATCATAGCTGAATTCCAATAACCAAAATCTTGGCCACTCGCTCACTCACACTCCACTGTCACTCCAGCATGGCGGTGTTACGGTGAAATTGGTGACCTGCTGAAATATATAACAATCGTGTAGATATCACATAACGGTGTCCGAAAGTGAATCATTGCGGTTTGTTTATTAGCAGAATTTAGCAAGTCACCAATTTCACCATAACACCATCATGCTGGAGTGAGCAAGTGGCCAGATTTTGGTTATTGGGATTTGGCTTTAGGCTGCTCCTAGGAGCCTAGCTGTCAAGAAGACAGTGTGTGTCTATCTGTATATGCAGCTAATCTCAAGAATGGCACTTTTCCACCAAAATAACGTGTGTTCTAGAACTGGTTCTGTTCTAGATTCTTGGAACCTTGGTGCTTTCACGAACTGGTCCCACGGAGCAGGAGTTGCCCAGTTGCCCCAGGTTTGATTCTGAGCAGTGCCAGATTCCTTGTGGACATTGCCACTAGGCCAAGGAAGTAAATATATTTAAGAATAGTATAGTTGCTGTCGGGAAGAAACCTTATCTACACATTTATGAATGCCCTACTTCATCATGCTAGTGTCACACAAAAGTAACAAAAACGAGTTTTGAGATTGTAGATCGGGCACATTGCGACGCATTATGAGCTTGAGCAAAAGTGTTTAAAGTGTTCCTCGTTTTGCTGAAGACCCCCTTGAGACCCCTCCAAGGACCACTGGGCCTGGGCGGTCCCACCTCGGACCGTACTTTGAGAACCACTGACGTAACCAAACAAACGGCACTTAGATCCCGCCTCCGCTGCGGTCCACGGACACTGGCGCCCGCTGGTCCAGGCTCTGCTCGGCCTTCTTCATGAGGACGGCCAGGCGGCTGTCGGACACCTTGCCCTTCTTCACGGCGCTCATCAACTGCAGGAACTCGTCGTACTGGACCACTCCATTCTTGCTGAGGTCCACGTCGTTCAGGATGTCGTGCAGCGTGTCCTCGTCTATCTGGACGTCGACGCTCTGCAGCACCCTCTGAACGTCCACGGTGGTGATGAAGCCCTTGTTGTCCATGTCGAACTTCTGGAAGCGGTTCTTGTATCGCGCCACGTCCTGGTAGTCCAGGCTGATCTCGGCCTTCTTCAGCTGCTCCGAGCGCCAGTGGTGGCCCATCTCTCGATAAAGGAAGGTCCTCGCCGCCTCTAGCTCGGCCGCCTTTTGCTCTTCGCCCCAGCCCAGGTGTTTGGCCATGATCTCTACGATGCGGGGCAGCGCCTCGTAGGCCGCTTGCACGTTCAGGAAGCCCAGGCGCGTCCGGCGGGCGATGACGTCGACGGCGGTGCAGGCATACTCCGTGGTGACGGCATACTGCACCTCGCTCTCGATGTAGGGGAACTCCGGCACCAGCCTCCGGCCGATGACGGGCCACCTCTTCCCTGTCACCTCGCCCAGCTTGGCCACGTCGAATGCCTTACCCCCGTAGGTGGATGCCAGGTGCCGAGCCACCTCGTCCTCCATGCCATAGTCCTGGACCAGGCGAATGTATAGGGTATGTGTCCAGCCTTTAGCCCCCTCCAGCATCAGACCCTGCGTCCGGACGGGACCGGCCGTCAGCCCGTGGGCTTTGACGGCGGCATCCAGAGTCTCCTCCGCCATGGCACGGTAGGTGGTCCACTTCCCACCTGCGATGGTGACCAAGCCACTGGCGCTGACATGGACCACGTGGTTCCGACAGATGGACTGGGTGTCTTTCGAGTTGGGGTCGCTGACCAGGGGGCGGATGCCGCTCCACGCCGCCATCACATCCCCCCGGCGCACCTCCACGTCTGGGCTGAGGTAGTTGCGGATCTCACTCAGGATGAAGTCGATGTCTTCCTCGGCAGGCACCGGGTGGTCCGTCACGGCGGTGGGCGAGTCTGTGGTCCCGGCGATGGTCATCTTCTGCCACGGCAGGAAGAAGATAACGCGGCCGTCGCTGGTGGCCGGGTCCAGCAGACCCATGACGTTGGGACTGTAGTACCCGGGGATGACGATGTGCACGCCGGCGCTGGGCTGGCAGATGTCGTCCGCCAGCCCGTCGTCCATCTTCCGCAGAGAGTCGGTGAACGGGCCAGTGGCGTTGATCACACACCTGGCCCTTACGTCGAACTCGTCCCCCGTGAGGACGTCCCTGCAGCGGACGCCGCACACCCTTTGTCGGCCCGTCTCCGGATCGGCGGACTTCAGCAGGTGAAGCACCTCGGTATAGTTGGCCACGGCCGCTCCGTGCCGCGCGGCCGAGAGTGCGATGGCCAGGTTCATGCGGGCGTCGTTGTGCTGCCCGTCGTAGTAGACGATGGCCCCCGCCAGCCCGTTCCGCCGCAGCATGGGGAACTCCTCCAGGGCTTTGGACTTGCTGAGCACGTAGCTGCTCTTCAGGCAGTGCGAGCCGGCCACCAGGTCGTACATCTTGATGCCCGCCCAGTAGTATGGCAGCTGCCACCACGTGTATACGGGCAGCATGATGGGCAGCAGGGTGGAGAGGTGAGGGGCGTTCTGCAGGAGGTTGGCCCGCTCGACGAGGGACTCCTTCACCATCATGTACTGTTCGTAGTCCAGCTTCATGAGCGCTTTCTGCAGGTAGCGCACCCCTCCGTGGATCAGCTTGGTGCTGCGGCTGCTCGTTCCCGACGCAAAATCGTTCCTCTCCACCATCGCGGTCTTGAGGTTGCGCGCCACGGCGTCTAAGGCACATCCCGCTCCGGTGGCGCCGCCTCCCACCACCAGAACATCAAAAACATCGGTGTCTTTCAGCACGGCGAGCTGCTCCTGCCGCGTCGGGAGCTTGTCCGCAAACGGGACGTCGAGCTTTGCTGCCGCCGCCACGTGATCCAGCCGTGCCCGCCTGGTCCTGTAGGCCGAGAGCTGCGATAGGCCACAAAGAGTGCCGATTGTGCCGCCGCCAATGATGGCTGTCCGTTTCGCGGTGTTCCAGACCCCCATGGAACTCCTTGTTCAGGGCCGACTAACGTCTTGTAAGGTGTTAAAATGCATGGCAGGGCGTCAACTAGGAAAATCAATTATACTCTGTCTATTGCCTCGGGCGTGATGTGACACTGACGTAGCTCAAACCGTTGCCCTAATGTGGACTTATGGTGTTTGTAAGTTGGTCTTAAACCTGAGGATGAAGGATACTTTACTAATTCTTGTGGGAATCTGATGTTCTTGAAGGAAGAGCCTTGTCATCACAGTAATGTCATGATGAGTCATGACATGCCCAAATAAATATGGAATTGCTGGTCAGACATGCCCAAATATGGAATTCCAAATCAGCCATGCCCAAATATGGAATTCCAGGTCAGACATGCCCAATACTGGTGTCAGACATGCCCAAATATGGAATGTCTGATCATGAAGGTTTCTGGTCCGTCGACTCCACAAGTTTAACTCTGAGAGTTACATTTACACTGGCTTTGTTTTGTCGAGCATGTACACAAACACAATATAACACTATATGCATGCAGCCATTTTGGAAATACAAACTCTTCCCACTTCCGGCCCCTTCCGTGTTACCGATGATAATAATTAAGGCTCTGTTCCATTTAGTGGACAATGTTTCTCAAACATTTTAATTTCAAGGACCCCAATAACTCTGAGAGTGTACAAATGGACCCTTATATGTCCATTTGGTTCCATTTGTACACTCTCAGAGTTACACACCCATACAGGGCCGTTTCCGATGAGCCAGCATGCACAATAGCAGCACCCTAAATCTGTTTGGCCAGAATGGAACAGAGCCTTAATTGGTATCATCGCTTCGGTAACACCCGTGCAGGAAGTAAGGAAGGGGCGGAAGTTCAGACATAATAAACTGCATTCCAACTTGCATCGTTCCAAGTAGGTCAGAGCCCAATAAGAACTGCTCTAGAGGCTCTGAACAGGGCCCTTGCCCAGGCTCTGGAGTCTGGACAGAGCCAATTGATCACACCTGATCACCTATAGATCTCCATATATGGAGCTGGCCTGTTCTGACAATTATGTTGTGACATCTGGACTCCACATTTGGGCATGCCTGATAAAGAACTCCATATATGAAAAGAATAAAAGGGACAGTCGTTTTTCATGATTTTCTACGATAAAAAAGACACTATCATGTATCATAATCATATAGTACAGTATGTTGGGTTCTTTTCATCTGCATTCAAATTTGAGAAATTTAAAATGGGGGTTAATGGCAGATTTCACCTATAAACTCCATTCACACTTTTTATAATTCAGCTTACTGTGGAGTGTGGAACTTTTTTCTTTGAAATGTTTTGTAGTTTTTGAGTTATTTAACGTAAACTCCCAATGCATTGTCAATGGCATTAGCAAAGATATTTGGCCCGCTACTAGTCCTACATAGACCCCATTCAAACTTTAAAATGTTCATCTTACGGTGGATATGTTTGCCTGAAAATTAATCTTTGAAATGTTTCATAGTTTTAGAAATATGGTGCTTTCAAATTTGAGAAATGTATAATGGGGGTCAATGGCATGTCATAAAATCACTTCCACCTGGAAAGTGATTTTCATCATTTTTTTGACTATATGTGTTCTGAAACCATGAACTATAGTATGTAGTTTTTTCATGTTTTTCACATTTTTTTAAAAATCCTCCAAACACATGAAAAACGACGTACTATAGTATGTCTTCCAAAACCATGTCGTTTTTTCATAGTTTTAAAACTATAGTCCTTTCAAATTTGAGAAATGTATAATGGGGGTCAATGGCAGTTATTGGCATGTCAAAAAACACCATTGACACTTTGTATAATTCAGATTACTGTGGGGACATGCTGGAACTTTTTACTTGTTTTGTAGTTTCTGAGTTATTCAACTTAAACACCCAATGCACTCTCAATGGCAATAGCACAGATTTTGGCATGCTACTAGTCGTACATACTTACACCTAGAAACCCCATTCAAACCTATTTAGGTTCATCTTACGGTGGACATGTTTGCCTGAAAAGGAATCTTTGAAATGTTTCATAGTTTTAGAAATATAGTGCTTTCAAATTTGAAACATTTATAATGGGGCTCAATGGCAGATATTGGCACGTCAAAAAGTCACTTTCACCTATAAACTCCATTCACACTTTTTATAATTCAGCTTACTGTGGAGACACATGCTGGAACATTTTACTTTGAAATGTTTTGTAGTTTCTGAGTTATTCAACTTAAACGCCCAATGCATTCTCAATGGCAATAGCACACAAACTTTGGCATGCTACTAGTCCTACATACTTACACCTAGAAACCCCATTCAAACCTATTTAGGTTCATCTTACGGTGGACATGTTTGCTTGAAAAGAAATCTTTGAAACGTTTCATCGTTTTAGAAATATAGTGCTTTCAAATTTGAGACATTTACAATGGGGCTCAATGGCAGATATTGGCACGTCAAAAAAGCACTTTCACCTAGAAACACCATTGACACTTTGTATAATTCAGCTTACTGTGGGGACATGCTGGAACTTTTTACTTGTTTTGTAGTTTCTGAGTTATTCAACTTAAACGCCCAATGCATTCTCAATGGCAATAGCACAGATTTTGGCATGCTACTAGTCGTACATACTTACACCTAGAAACCCCATTCAAACCTATTTAGGTTCATCTTACGGTGGACATGTTTGCCTGAAAAGGAATCTTTGAAATATTTCGTAGTTTTAGAAATATAGTGCTTTCAAATTTGATATATTTATAATGGGGCTCAATGGCAGCTCTATGGCACGTCAAAAAGTCACTTTCACCTAGAAACTCCATTCACACGTTTTATGATTCAGCTTTCTGTGGAGACACATGCTGGAACCTTTTACTTTGAAATGTTTTGTAGTTTCTGAGTTATTTAAGTTAAACGCCCAATGCATTCCCAATGGCAATTGCACAAACTTTGGCATGCTACTAGTCCTACATACTTACACCTAGAAACCCCATTCAAACCTATTTAGGTTCATCTTACGGTGGACATGTTTGCCTGAAAAGAAATCTTTGAAATGTTTAATCGTTTTAGAAATATAGTGCTTTTAAATTTGAGAAATTCAGAATGGGGGTCAATGGCAGATTTTGGCAAGTAAAGATTTGAGTGGGGTTTGAACCCACAATCTCCAGATCATGCAGCCAGTGTGCTAAGTCACTGATCTACTTGCTACCTGCCACAACACAGTCTGCTGTTCCCTTTGAGTACAACATTGATACAAAAATAAAATACGAAAAATAAAATAATTTGTCTATTGTTTCTTTTGCTGTTGTTTATCTCTAGACGTTTGAATGTTTATGAACCACAATGGAAACAAGTCTCTGGCTCTTCTGTTGTCGCATATTTCAGGACTGAACGCACACACACACACACACACACACACACACACACACACTCGTACATACACACACACACACACACACACACACACACACACACACACACACACACACACACACACACTCGTACATACACACACACACACACACCGGTTATATGAGAACGCTGAGAACGCTGCAGGAGGCCCGGCCAAGAGGCCCGGCCGCCCGGGATCTCGGGTCTAGAGACTCCAGAGGTCCAGAGGTCCAGAGGTCCTGCTGGTCCAGAGGACCCGCAGACATAAGTTAAACCAGATGAACATACATTCAACATACAATGATCTCACACACACACACACACACACACACTCACTCACTCACTCACTCACTCACTCACTCACTCACTCGGACACACACATACACACATACACACACACACACATACACACACACATTGCCCCCATACCATGATCTCCAGGACACCCTAAGTTAAACCAGCTGCACATACATTCAACATACAATGGCCTCATGCGCGGACTTCACACACGCACACACACACACGCACTCACTCACTCACTCACACACACACACACACACACATACACACATACATTGAGCAGACGTGCGTGTACGCAGACACTAATGTCTTAGGCCAGTATAAATTGGACCGACGGGGACAAACTGGACATCATTATTTTCCCGCTGACCCTGAGCTTGTACCACCCTGGTCCTGTCATCCCCTTACCTTTTCCCCCTTTTCTTCCATCAACCTATTATTACAATAAATATACTTGTTAAACCTTGAACCTTTGTGTCGGACTGCATTGAGTACTCCAGTTCAATCCAACTGTGCGCTCTCCGCCTGGCCGAGAGACACGACATCTGGCGACCACGAAGAGTGTGAAAAGCTGACCCAACCGGACGCGGACCTTCATAAAAAAGACAACAGTCCATACTACAGCAAGGTGAGAATTATTTGTTTATAATTCACACCCGTGTTGCTGTAGTATGCTGGGGGTCGCGCCGGGGGAAGCTGCACTTCAAGAATCCTGTGTCTGCGGGAGGCGGGTAATGTCAGTTGGATCTGGGTCTCATGCACCGCACAATGCATGTTGTCATAATCACCTTTATCATAATCACCTGTAAAACAGTGAAAAGCGTATTCTCCCTTATTTGCCCTGTAATATGCTTATGATCTGACACCTACACAGACTGTGATTTAAATCACTTTATTATTATTGTTCTCTCCCCTTGTGGTCTGGAAACTGTAACTAGTTTCTTCAGGTCAGAAGGCAAATATTATGATCTAATTGGGAATACATCAATCGCCTAATTATGTCAAGTTAAAGAACGTCAATTGCTTTAGCTGCCTTTAAATTCTTGTTGTTATTTGTCGTGCTATCTATTCTGAGTTCTGGGATCGGTATAATGTATCCTTCAGTTGTCAGGCAAAGAATATGATTAAAATAGGTACGTCTATCGCCTAATTTGATCAGTTAAAGAAGGTCCATTGCTTTAACGCCCCTTAAATTGAGTGCATTAATACTGACACATTGTTGATCCATGAGAGAAGAAAAAAAAAAGAAGGCAAAAGTTAAGATTTATTTGGGAACGTCGATTGCCTGAATAAGTCGGCCGGAGTACGCGTCGAGAGCTCCGTCCTAATCTAAAAGTGCTTGGTATTAATTTGCAGGACCCTATCAGATAAACTTTTACGGTGAAGATCAGCCGTAAAGGTAGATAGCGGGATACGGGAGGGGGTCACCCGTAGTCTTGAAAAAAGGTCCCAGTTGTAGCCTAATGTGTGGGACACTTAGGATTGGAAGTGTATAAGTCTGCCGGTAATTGATTGCGTTTGGAATTAATCGCGCAGTTGAAGTTAAGTACTTGGGGAAGCGCTGGGGGGTATAAGGATAGTTTGAGATAAAATTAATGAGACAGGAGTCCGCGGTGTGAAGTCTATTATTATATATGTGATTTGATATATTCGCTATTAAAAAGACGAACTGCTTGTTTTTCTTCCTGGAGCGCTTTTGGTGACACCGCAGGGGCGCGTGCAGCTGATCCGGCCAGGCATACTCTGACGACAGCAGAGTGAATACCAACTAAAATAAGGTCGGAGTACACCCTGTGACAACACCATAATTCATACATGCGTCTCACCCGATCAGGGGACATATGAATACTGACTGAGTATGGATAAATGCATGACATTGTGGTTTATCTAACCATTTGAGTGTACTGACTGTTAGAGATAGATGCATCACGGTTGATTATCTACCCACTTGATTTGGCATTGTGTGTCTCCACTGCGAGATAAATTTAATATTACACATAGACGCTGAATACACTATACACACCCCACGCTCCGTGAAACAAGGGCGCGGCTGGGTGCCCTTGTACTGTTTAGAATTGAATACAGTTGATATAATACAATTAAGGTGAATACAGTTAATTGTGGAAGCCCGGGCCATTGTGATAGAAAAAGAAAATTAAGGTTAATGGTTATGTGGTTTGGCTGGATTGCAGCCGTACGGACAGTGCTTGTGGTCGTTGATGTTTTATTGTTGCAGAGTTGGACGTTGTCTCATGTATGGCCATATAACTGTCAGAGTTTAGTGTAGACGTACATTGGATTGTGATACTTGTTGGTTGTTCTGTGCGATAAAGGTTCATGACTCATGTTATGGATCTTTATGCGTTGTTGGGTTGATATTTGTACTGTTGGATCCGTGTTGTCGCTGGACGGCGCTGCGGGTCAGTTGAAATATACCCGTACTCGACCTCACAGGGGCGTTCTTTTCGGTGCCATTGGCCGAGGAGAGCCAGGGATTATTCGGGTTCACCTATAAGGGAGAGCATTACATCTACAAACGTCTACCACAGGGTTATAGACACAGCCCCCATATCTTTAATAAAGTTTTGAAAGAAGATCTGGAGGACATAGGGCCTCTTATGACATCGGTTATACTTTCGTACTGTGATGACTTGATTCTGTGTAGCAAAAATCAGAAAATTTGCCATGAAGAATCGATCCTTCTTTTACAGAAATTATCAGAGAAGGGCCATCGCGTAAGTTTGAAAAAGCTTCAATATTGTCAGGATACTGTAGTTTATTTAGGCCAGAAAATCAGCCATAATCAGCGAGGTATTTCCGATGAGCATTTAGAAGCCATTCGTAAGGCGCCTAAACCTAGGACTGTACGCGAATTGATGAAGTTTGTGGGCATGACCCAATACTCAGCCGCATGGGTAGAGGACTACGCAGTCATTGTGAGTCCCCTCAGGCTTATGATCAAAGATACAGGGACCACTCATTTGCATGAAAACCTTACTTGGACAGAGGACGCAATTACGGCGTTCGAGACACTAAAGATTAAGTTAATGGAGGCCCCTGCTCTAGCATTGTGTGATTATACCAAAAACTTCCTGTTGTATGCTTCAATGTCCACAGGGGGAAAACATGCGTGCGCTATCCTTGCTCAGCCTACAGGCTTTGGTATTAAACCCCAACCCGTAGCGTATTATTCCACAGCATTCAGTGAGGTGGAGATGGGTATGGCCCCGTGCTACAGAGCACTGGCTGGGACCTACTTAATGTACGAGAAGGCATCTGCCATCACAATGGGGTACCCGGTGACTATTTGTGTAGAACATAGCCTGAAAAATCTTTTAAACTTTGGCAAATACACATTGACTTTGTCCAGAATTAAGGACTATCACCGAATGTTAGAACTACCCGATGTCACCGTGGTAAGATGCCCTACCAAAAATCCATCAGAATGGTTGACCACCGCCGAGGATGGCGAGCCCCACGACTGCGTGGAAGAGGCAGTAAGGTATTCTAGACTAAGAGCCGATCTACAAGCTCTTCCACTTTCTGATGTGGATGTAGAATATTGGACAGATGGGTCTTGCTATCGCATTGGGGAGACCTTAAGTGCAGCTTATGCAGTTGTACAGGCCCAAGGTACTGATTTTGTAACCGTGAAAGCGGAGGCAATTCCACAACCTGCCTCCGCCCAGCTCGCTGAGCTGGTAGGCTTGACAGAAGCTTGTTTGCTAGCAGAAGGCAAACGAGTAAACATTTACACAGATAGTGCATATGCCCTTAATGTGTGCCACTTGTTTGGTGCAGTGTGGAGAAACCGAGGGTTTAAGACCGCAGATGGTTCTCCAATTAAACATCAAGCACAGATCGTTAAGCTTTTGTCAGCAATGATGAAACCCAAGCAAATTGCCATCACTAAATGCGCAGCACATAAGTCTGACACTTCTCGCATCACTTTGGGCAACAATGCCGCTGATAATTCAGCTAGGGGCGTGGCAGGAGCTAACAGGCCGGGTAAGATCCTTTTAGTAACGCATGAGGTGGAGTTGGAGGAGAGTGTCACAATGACTGATTTAATTTTGATGCAAGATGAGGCCAGTGAACTAGATAAGAACTTATGGCGGGAACGGGGTGCTGTCCAGGACGGCACAGGGTTATGGCGTAACCATGAAGGGTTAGCAGTAGCACCGCCCGACCTATTGGGCTTATTGATACTGGAGTCTCATGGGCTTGCACATGTGGCTAGGACAGAGGTGAAAAGAAAAATCACACAAGAATGTGGGTTCTGGGCACCTTATTTGTTGGAACAAATTGATCAAGTCATAGGTCGATGCACCATTTGCTTAAAGAACAACATCCGACGAGGAGTACCGACGCACCCAGGCCATATTCCCACACCAAACGGGCCTATGAGAGAACTTGTCATGGACTATGTCGACATGATTCATCCAGTATGTGGTCAGAGGTATCTTCTTGTTGTGGTCGACGTTTTCAGTCGCTGGATAGAAGCCACTCCGACGCGAAAAAAGGACAGTCAATCGGTGGCTAAGTTCCTTTGCAGGGAGGTCTTCAGCCGCTGGGGCGTGGCCGAGAAGCTGGCTTCCGATAATGGGAAAGAATTTGTTGACCGCGCGATGCAGTTGGTCCTTAAAACGTTAGGCAGCAAGCAACGTTTTGTGTCTGCTTATCATCCAGAATCTAACGGTCTTTGTGAGCGATATAATGGTGTCCTGAAGAATAGGATCACAAAAATATGTCAACAAACAGGGCTCAATTGGGTCGATGCGCTCCCCCTCGCTTTGATGGCATGCCGCTCAAGTGAAATTCGACACCTTAAAATGACACCGCATGAATTAGTGATGGGTCGGCGCATGAACACTGCTGGTTTACGCACCAGTGGTAAAGGCCCTAGTCTG
The DNA here is from genome assembly GCF_951216825.1 of Electrona antarctica. Lineage (NCBI taxonomy): Eukaryota > Metazoa > Chordata > Actinopteri > Myctophiformes > Myctophidae > Electrona > Electrona antarctica. The sequence continues at coordinate 16,661,742 of NC_136796.1, read as the reverse complement.
TCGCTGCTTGAGGATGACATGAGAAAGTATGTCCAGTATATGTCTAACCTCCATCGGAGGATTGCTACTTACGTTTCTTCCAAACAGGAACAGGAGGAGAAGGAGGAGTCGCAGCGAACGCCCGTCAACTCCATAGTGCCGGGGGACAGTGTCTTTGTTCGTGTCTTTCGAAGACGCTGGAACAACGAACGCCGACAAGGGCCATATCTTGTTGTGCGAAGTACCGGTACCGCAGTACAGGTTGACGGTTCTCCAACGTGGTATCATCTGAACCACTGCGTCAAAGCCCCCACCAATGGAGAAGCGCACACGCCTCCAACAGAGGAGCCAGCGGCCCCGGCAGCTCAACAAGGGGATGAGACAGGGGCTCAGACAGGGCCTGAGGCCCTGCCAGCCCCAGAGACAGAGAGAGATAATTCTGGCGACTCCGCCCAGGAAGCTGATATTGGTCACCTTCCTATTGCACTTAGCGGTAGCGGTGACGAATCAGGAGGGGACCTCCAGGAAGGGTTCGAACAAATCGATCTACGGTTTGTCCCAGAGCAACCCTCTCTTGCCCCGGATGTCGAAAGTGTGTCACAACCCGCCGACACCCCAGCAGAACAGCCTCAATCGTCCAAAAGGCGAAGCAAAAAGTGGTCTTCCCTCCCCGGCCGCCAGAGGCCGAGTCGTGAGGCACGTAGACCCAAGCGGTACGATGTTGACGGTTAAGGGTAGGAAAGGAAGCCTCATACTGCTCCCGTGTCCGTGCCCCCGGACACCGGGCGCACCTGACATGTTATGGTACAATTTATGGCAAGATGAACATCAAGGTACAGTGGCGGTGACCGGAGGTAGTCCGACGAACAGAATACGATTCCTGAATGGCGACCAAAGTCAGGGAGACTGCTCCCTCATGATGTCCAAACTTCAGGTCAGTGATGGCGGGATATATACCTGCATCAGAGACAGCCCAGAGTGTCCATGGCAAATCCAATCGTCCATGACAAATGGTGTCCGTGGCAAACCCAATCGGATTCCAACGGCGGCTTGTCCAGTCCATCAAGTCTTGGTTGTGGTGACCACAGGGAGGGAACCCCCGACCACACTTCTCCCGACTACGACTACAATTAACACGACCACACTTCTTCCGACTACGACTGCGACAACCACACTTCTTCTAACTAACACAACCACACTTCTCCCAACTACGACTACAATTAACACGACCACACTTCTTCCGACTACGACTGCGACAACCACACTTCTTCTAACTAACACAACCACACTTCTCCCAACTACGACTACAATTAACACGACCACACTTCTTCCGACTACGACTGCGACAACCACACTTCTTCTAACTAACACAACCACACTTCTCCCAACTACGACTACAATTAACACGACCACACTTCTTCCGACTACGACTGCGACAACCACACTTCTTCTAACTAACACGACCACACTTCTCCCGACCGCAACTACGATTCTCTCCCCAAACACGACCACACTCTTTACCCTTTCCCCGAACACGACCACACTTCTTTCGACTACGACGGCTACCCTTTCACCAAACACAACCACGCCTCTGTCAACCCTGACTACAACTACAAACAACAATACAACTTCCCGTCCGACCGTCCCAACTGTCACTTCGTTTCCTAACGCAACGACCACCTCCTCAGATGTCAAGACTCTCCTTCCACACGATATGGATGTCCCCGTAGTTGAGGAGAGGCTGTTGATGAACATTACCAGTGATAGACCCAACATGACTAGGCGGGCGATCTCCAAGAGTGAACAGTGGGAACGGGAATGGGCCGGTCGATTAAATGTAACTCACAGTCCAATTGGCCGCCGGGAGTACAAACCAGTAATAAGTGACCCCTTACATGGCCTAGCTCACGCTAACCCATGGTACCAGTGGGTGGATTATACTGCATGGACCTTAAATAAGACTGACTGTTATTTCTGTACTTCCGCTAGAGTTGACGCACTTTTAGTGATGAATACACCATATAGCTGGGGAAGCTGCGTGAGGGAGAAGGAGAAATTCAGGGCGGAAGCTTTTACTCAGATGGGATACGATAGGGTCCCGGCCGCCTATAACAGCAGAGCAGCTATAATGTTTGGCCAGAGATTTGCGCCATTCTGCCCAGCGGAATGTCTCCATTACTTGGGATCGGCAGAATATTACGGTGCGGTGATGAGGCCTGCCATGGACACAAGGGTTTTGAGGGAGTCCCTATCTGGAGGTCGATGCACTTCACTAGATGTGCGCATGAGCATGGATCTGGGGTCTCCACCCAGCAGTACGCGTTTGACACTGGCAGGCACCTTCGAGTGTTTCCAGAAGGACGGGAGCCTCCCTATGGTTGACCACCCGTCTGTAGATGTGGGCAGCTTGGATGAGGACTTATGTGAGATCATATGGAACATATCTTCTACTGTGACCGACAGCGGGTGCTTGCCTGACCAGCCCGACGTGGACGTCAGCCCGGCATTGACTGTACTTAAAGGGAACCAGACTGAGCCCCAGCCGACGATCTGTCCACTTCATTACGCCACGCAGGCGGTGGCAGATCAATTTTGGATGTGCAAGGAACGTATTCTACTTAAAACTTTGCCCATAAATTGGTTCGGGCGATGCGCCAGAGTCGTGGCTGTTCAGTCCATAGTGATCATACCTGCTGAGGACCTTACAGACAGGAGCGCTCTTCGCTCCAAAAGACTCCGGAGGGGGGCCGAGCAAGGAATGGCCGCAGTGTCCTCGGTGCAATTTGACACCTTTGGGGTTCCTTATAACATACCCAGAGACCACATGGTTATAAATCATGTTTCCTTATCAGGGGCTTCTCTGTTCTTTCCCTCAATAGGGATCAGTGTGGTTGCCAAGTGGCTCAACTATTTTGTCTACAACCAACAACGCTACATGAACTACACTTACGAGGCATTGGATGCTCTGGGCCAACAGCTGGCGGCCACTAGCCTCGTCGCTTCACAAAACCGCGACGCATTAAATTTCCTCCTCGCCTCCAGTGGCGGGGTTTGTTCCATGTTTGCGGATACTTGTTGTTCCTATATTCCAAACAACACCGCGCACAATGGTAGTTTCACCATGGCGATGGGAAGATTGAGAGAACTCAGGGAAGAGGTTCGCGAACACACCGGTGTGCGAGACCCTTGGGAAGACTGGTTGCGACTACGTCTGGGGGGGTGGGGGACCTATTTAGCCCAGATAGGAGCGGCCATACTGGGGTGCTTGCTTATTCTGGCCCTGGTGATCTGTTGCTGTATCCCTCTACTTCGGGCCTTCATTGCCAGGGGCATTGCGGGCGCTGTGAACATTCAGGCGATTCAAATGACTGTCATTGCACCTGTGGTCAGACGAGACCTCGAGTTCACCTTGGATGGAGATGATTCAGGGGACGAGAGGGGGTGGCCGGGACCGGAATATTACAGGGACGATTATATGGATATTCATCCGGAGGAAAGAGATTTGGATGACTGAATGGCACGGAGGCAGGGGATCTAAGGTCCCCAGGTGGGGCGCGGTGAAGTGGACTGGATGGATGGTCCGGATGAACAGTTGGTGCCCATCCGCGCCCCCACGCTCCCCCGCCCTGTCCCGGTGCCTCTGCCCTCCACCAGCCCAATGCCCCCCCCTGACTGATACTACATGCACACATATTCTCACACACGTAGATGCACACGTAGGAACATAGCTCTACCTTTTCTATCGTATGTGCACACACCTGTACACATTTCTGTCTGTCCTTTCTCTCTTCTTTGTGTACACAGGTAAGGTATGCCGGCCTCCTGGCGAAGTCATCACGCGTTTTTTCTGGTTAGGTGTTTCGTTTTTTCTCGGCGGTTTCTCTTTAGTTTTCCTTTACATTTTTTATGGTGGCGGTAGTCCAGTGCGCTATGGTGTCGCCAATGTGCATGCATTATTGCTATTGTTTTTCCTCGGTTTATGTAGGCCTGTGGGCTGCGGTGTGTTTTATTGATTTATGCTAGTCATTTGATTTAGTTATGCCTGTTTAATCGCTATTTTGGTTGTGTCCTGCAAGGCTTGTTCTAGTTTACGCGTAAGCTTCGCAACCGTTGTTTAATTTGTGCCGTTTGGCTTTGACCATAGGGAGGTGGGGAAACTCTATGCTAAGGATACATGGGTTACATATTGTGGGAGGGTTGATCTTTGACTTGATCACTTTGCTAAGGCTAGTTGGGTGGGGTCGCTTGTCGACTAGTGGGGAGTTATGTTTTCGTTGTGTGCTTTGCTGTGTCCTTTTGTTGTTTGTTTTTTTTTCCCTAATGTTTTTTGCTCATTGGGTCTTGTTTTGTTTGTTTTTTATTTTTGTGGGTGTTTGTGGTTGTGTCCCTGGTCTGTCGGGTTCGGTGGTTTGTTTGTTTTTGATTAGCTGGCGCGAATCGAAATCAGGGAGGGATGTCGCATATTTCAGGACTGAACGCACACACACACACACACACACACACACACACACACACTCGTACATACACACACACACACACACACACACACACACACACACACACACACACACACACACACACACTCGTACATACACACACACACACACACCGGTTATATGAGAACGCTGAGAACGCTGCAGGAGGCCCGGCCAAGAGGCCCGGCCGCCCGGGATCTCGGGTCTAGAGACTCCAGAGGTCCAGAGGTCCAGAGGTCCTGCTGGTCCAGAGGACCCGCAGACATAAGTTAAACCAGATGAACATACATTCAACATACAATGATCTCACACACACACACACACACACACACTCACTCACTCACTCACTCACTCACTCACTCACTCACTCGGACACACACATACACACATACACACACACACACATACACACACACATTGCCCCCATACCATGATCTCCAGGACACCCTAAGTTAAACCAGCTGCACATACATTCAACATACAATGGCCTCATGCGCGGACTTCACACACGCACACACACACACGCACTCACTCACTCACTCACACACACACACACACACACATACACACATACATTGAGCAGACGTGCGTGTACGCAGACACTAATGTCTTAGGCCAGTATAAATTGGACCGACGGGGACAAACTGGACATCATTATTTTCCCGCTGACCCTGAGCTTGTACCACCCTGGTCCTGTCATCCCCTTACCTTTTCCCCCTTTTCTTCCATCAACCTATTATTACAATAAATATACTTGTTAAACCTTGAACCTTTGTGTCGGACTGCATTGAGTACTCCAGTTCAATCCAACTGTGCGCTCTCCGCCTGGCCGAGAGACACGACACTGTCATTATCTATTCGGCCTTTTAAGAACAGCATGCACAGTGGCTCACTGCTTACAGAGCCTGCCTGGGAATCAGGAGGCTGCAGGTTCAAGTCCTGGTCTGACATAGTGTCCCAAAATCATGAAAATATGACAAAATCTATTATGCCGTCCCAAACCATGGACTATAGTATGTAGTTTTTTCATGATTTTCATCTTTTTTTCAAATCCTCCAAAATCATGAAAAACGACATGCTATAGTATGCCGTCCGAAGCCATGAACTATAGTATGTCGTTTTTTCATGATTTTCATCTTTTTTTCAAATAGTCCAAAATCACGAAAAATGACATGCTATATAGTATGCCGTCCGAAAAAAATTATAACTTTGGCATGCTACTAGTCCTACATACTTACACCTAGAATCCCCATTCAAACCTATTTAGGTTCATCTTACGGTGAAAAGGAATCTTTGAAATGTTTCATAGTTTTAGAAATATAGTGCTTTAAATTTGAGAAATTTATAATGGGGCTCAATGGCAGCTCTATGGCACGTCAAAAAGTCACTTTCACCTAGAAACTCCATTCACACGTTTTATGATTCAGCTTTCTGTGGAGACACATGCTGGAACTTTTTACTTTGAAATGTTTTGTAGTTTCTGAGTTATTTAAGTTAAACGCCCAATGCATTCCGGTCAGGATTATGCCTTTGGTTTTTTTGCACTACTGATTGTTACCCGTTTCCTTTCTTGTCAGTTAAAATTATCATTCATCATCACTTCCATCTTGTCCATCACCTAACCCTAACCCTAACCCTAACCCTAACCCTAACCCTAGTTGTCTGGTACCAGATTGGTTACCATATGGTACCAGAACAAAACCAACAAAAAAGCAGTTTAATTGTCTGGAACCAGTGGCGCAGTGTGTTAGGACACTGCCACATGATCGGGAGATGGTCAGTTCAAACCCCACTCAAGTTTTTACTTTCAAGACCGATTTCAGAAGAAGAAAACCAACGACCTATCAACCAACACATTCAAAGGCATATCAATCCCATTAATCCGTTTTCTTATCAAGTTGAAGGCATCCCGGATTTTGTTGAGGGTGGGTTGGGTGTTTCACGGTTTCTCATCAAATCCATGTTAAATCACCCAATTACCCGCCAACGGACACTAGCCCTAACCCTAACCCTAGTTGTCTACCAGATTGGTTACCATATGGTACCAGAACAAAACAAACAAGAAAGCAGTGTGTATTGTCTGGAACCAGTGGCGCAGTGTGTTAGAACGCTCCCACATTATCGGGAGATGTTGAGTTCAAACCCCACTCAAGTCTTTACCTTCAAGACCGATTTCAGAAGAAGAAAACCAACAAAAGAGCAGTGTGAATTGTCTGGAACCAGTGGCGCAGTGTGTTAGGACGCTGCCACATGATCGGGAGATGGTGAGTTCAAACCCCACCAAGTCTTTACTTTCAAGACCGATTTCAGAAGAAGAAAACCAACAAAAAAGCTGTTGAATTGTCTGGAACCAGTGGGGCAGTGTGTTGATCGGGAGATGGTGAGTTCAAATCCCACTCAAGTCCTTACTTTCAAGACCGATTTCAGAAGAAGAAAACCAACAAAAAAGCAGTTGAATTATCTGGAACCAGTGGCGCAGTGTGTTAGGACACTGCCACATGATCGGGAGATGGTGAGTTCAAACCCCACTCAAAGTTTTTACTTTCAAGACCGATTTCAGAAGAAGAAAACCAACGACCTATCAACCAACACATTCAAAGGCATATCAATCCCATTAATCCGTTTTCTTATCAAGTTGAAGGCATCCCGGATTTTGTTGAGGGTGGGTTGGGTGTTTCACGGTTTCTCATCAACTCCATGTTAAATCACACAATTACCCCCCAACGGACACTAGCCCTAACCCTAACCCTAGTTGTCTGTTACCAGATTGGTTACCATATGGTACCAGAACAAAACAAACAAGAAAGCAGTGTGAATTGTCTGGAACCAGTGGCGCAGTGTGTTAGAACGCTCCCACATTATCGGGAGATGGTGAGTTCAAACCCCACTCAAGTCTTTACTTTCAAGACCGATTTCAGAAGAAGAAAACCAACAAAAGAGCAGTGTGAATTGTCTGGAACCAGTGGCGCAGTGTGTTAGGACGCTGCCACATGATCGGGAGATGGTGAGTTCAAAAACCCACTAAAGTCTTTACTTTCAATACCGATTTCAGAAGAAGAAAACCAACAAAAAAGCAGTTGTTTTGTCTGGAACCAGTGGTGCAGTGTGTTAGGACGCTGCCACATGATACGGAGATGGTGAGTTCAAACCCCACTCAAGTTTTTACTTTCAAGACCGATTTCAGAAGAAGAAAACCAACGACCTATCAACCAACACATTCAAAGGCATATCAATCCCATTAATCCGTTTTCTTATCAAGTTGAAGGCATCCCGGATTTTGTTGAGGGTGGGTTGGGTGTTTCACGGTTTCTCATCAAATCCATGTTAAATCACCCAATTACCCGCCAACGGACACTAGCCCTAACCCTAACCCTAGTTGTCTACCAGATTGGTTACCATATGGTACCAGAACAAAACAAACAAGAAAGCAGTGTGTATTGTCTGGAACCAGTGGCGCAGTGTGTTAGAACGCTCCCACATTATCGGGAGATGTTGAGTTCAAACCCCACTCAAGTCTTTACCTTCAAGACCGATTTCAGAAGAAGAAAACCAACAAAAGAGCAGTGTGAATTGTCTGGAACCAGTGGCGCAGTGTGTTAGGACGCTGCCACATGATCGGGAGATGGTGAGTTCAAACCCCACCAAGTCTTTACTTTCAAGACCGATTTCAGAAGAAGAAAACCAACAAAAAAGCTGTTGAATTGTCTGGAACCAGTGGGGCAGTGTGTTGATCGGGAGATGGTGAGTTCAAATCCCACTCAAGTCCTTACTTTCAAGACCGATTTCAGAAGAAGAAAACCAACAAAAAAGCAGTTGAATTATCTGGAACCAGTGGCGCAGTGTGTTAGGACACTGCCACATGATCAGGAGATGGTGAGTTCAAACCCCACTCAAGTTTTTACTTTCAAGACCGATTTCAGAAGAAGAAAACCAACAAAAAAGCAGTTGAGTTGTCTGGAACCAGTGGCGCAGTGTGTTAGGACGCTGCCACATGATCGGGAGATCGTGAGTTCAAACCCCTCTCAAGTCTTTACTTTCAAGACCGATTTCAGAAGAAGAAAACCAACGACCTATCAACCAACACATTCAAAGGCATATCAATCCCATTAATCCATTTTCTTATCAAGTTGAAGGCATCCCGGATTTTGTTGAGGGTGGGTTGCGTGTTTCACGGTTTCTCATCAACTCCATGTTAAATCACACAATTACCCCCCAACGGACACTAGCCCTAGCCCTAACCCTAACCCTAACCCTAACCCTAACCCTAACCCTAACCCTAGTTGTCTGGTACCAGATTGGTTACCATATAGTACCAGAACAAAACAAACAAGAAAGCAGTGTGAATTGTCTGGAACCAGTGGCGCAGTGTGTTAGAACGCTCCCACATTATCGGGAGATGGTGAGTTCAAACCCGACTCAAGTCTTTACTTTCAAGACCGATTTCAGAAGAAGAAAACCAACAAAAAAGCAGTGTGAATTGAATGGAACCAGTGGCGCAGTTTGTTTGGACGCTGCCACATGATCGGGTGATGGTGAGTTCAAACCCCACTCAAGTCTTTACTTTCAAGACCGATTTCAGAAGAAGAAAACCAACAAAAAAGCAGTTGATTTTTCTGGAACCAGTGGTGCAGTGTGTTAGGACGCTGCCACATGATACGGAGATGGTGAGTTCAAACCGTACTCAAGTCTTTACTTTCAAGACCGATTTCAGAAGAAGAAAACCAACCAAAAAGCAGTTGAATTGTCTGGAACCAGTGGGGCAGTGTGTTGATCGGGAGATGGTGAGTTCAAATCCCACTCAAGTCCTTACTTTCAAGACCGATTTCAGAAGAAGAAAACCAACAAAAAAGCAGTTGAATTATCTGGAACCAGTGGCGCAGTGTGTTAGGACACTGCCACATGATCAGGAGATGGTGAGTTCAAACCCCACTCAAGGTTTTACTTTCAAGACCGATTTCAGAAGAAGAAAACCAACAAAAAAGCAGTTGAGTTGTCTGGAACCAGTGGCGCAGTGTGTTAGGACGCTGCCACATGATCGGGAGATGGTGAGTTCAAACCCCACTCAAAGTTTTTACTTTCAAGACCGATTTCAGAAGAAGAAAACCAACGACCTATCAACCAACACATTCAAAGGCATATCAATCCCATTAATCCGTTTTCTTATCAAGTTGAAGGCATCCCGGATTTTGTTGAGGGTGGGTTGGGTGTTTCACGGTTTCTCATCAACTCCATGTTAAATCACACAATTACCCCCCAACGGACACTAGCCCTAACCCTAACCCTAGTTGTCTGTTACCAGATTGGTTACCATATGGTACCAGAACAAAACAAACAAGAAAGCAGTGTGAATTGTCTGGAACCAGTGGCGCAGTGTGTTAGAACGCTCCCACATTATCGGGAGATGGTGAGTTCAAACCCCACTCAAGTCTTTACTTTCAAGACCGATTTCAGAAGAAGAAAACCAACAAAAGAGCAGTGTGAATTGTCTGGAACCAGTGGCGCAGTGTGTTAGGACGCTGCCACATGATCGGGAGATGGTGAGTTCAAAAACCCACTCAAGTCTTTACTTTCAATACCGATTTCAGAAGAAGAAAACCAACAAAAAAGCAGTTGTTTTGTCTGGAACCAGTGGTGCAGTGTGTTAGGACGCTGCCACATGATACGGAGATGGTGAGTTCAAACCGTACTCAAGTCTTTACTTTCAAGACCGATTTCAGAAGAAGAAAACCAACAAAAAAGCAGTGTGAATTTTCTGGAACCAGTGGCGCAGTTTGTTAGAACGCTCCCACATGATCGGGAGATGGTGAGTTCAAATCCCACTCAAGTCCTTACTTTCAAGACCGATTTCAGAAGAAGAAAACCAAAAAAAAAGCAGTTGAATTGTCTGGAACCAGTGGCGCAGTGTGTTAGGACGCTGCCACATGATACGGAGATTGTGAGTTCAAACCGTACTCAAGTCTTTACTTTCACGACCGATTTCAGAAGAAGAAAACCAACAAAAAAGCAGTGTGAATTGTCTGGAACCAGTGGCGCAGTGTGTTAGAACGCTCCCACATGATCGGGAGATGGTGAGTTCAAATCCCACTCAAGTCCTTACTTTCAAGACCGATTTCAGAAGAAGAAAACCAACAAAAAAGCAGTTGAATTGTCTGGAACCAGTGGCGCAGTGTGTTAGGACGCTGCCACATGATCGGGAGATGGTGAGTTCAAACCCCACTCAAGTTTTTACTTTCAAGACCGATTTCAGAAGAACAAAACCAACAAAAAAGCAGTTGAGTTGTCTGGAACCAGTGGCGCAGTGTGTTAGGACGCTGCCACATGATCGCGAGATGGTGAGTTCAAACCCCACTCAAGTCTTTACTTTCAAGACCGATTTCAGAAGAAGAAAACCAACAAAAAAGCAGTTGAATTGTCTGGAACCAGTGGCGCAGTGTGTTAGGACGCTGCCACATGATTGGGAGATGGTGAGTTCAAACCCCACTCAAGTCTTTACTTTCAAGACCGTTTTCAGAAAAAGAAAACCAACAAAAAAGCAGTGTGAATTGTCTGGACCCAATGCCTCAGTGTGTTAGGACGCTGCCACATGATCAGGAGATGGTGGGTTCAAACCCCACTCAAGTTCAAACAAAAAAATAAAGTTCCAGGGTGCAATCCCACCCCAGTATTTACTGTGACACTTTGCTTTCCACACTGACATCAAGTAGCACAGAAAAGCTGTGTTGTAGTAACCATCAGTTAGCTCAGTGTGATGAGAGGCTGTCCTTGGGAGCCACAGTTCCAGGGTTCAAATCCCACATTAGTCATAATTGTGACACTTTGCTTTGCACACTGATTTCCAGAAGGACAACTTTAAAGCAGCCCAGAAATTCACCATGATTGTGTGCCGGTAAGTGGCCCAGCGGATAAGTCAGGTGATATCCGTAGTATACCTAGTAGAAGTGTGCCGGTTCAAACCCGACATACTCCTAGTAGGCAGTGATGGTTCAAATCACTGACACCTAGAGTAGGAGTGGCCCAGTGGATAAATCAGATGATATCCGTAGAATACCTAGTAGAAGTATGCCGGCCGACATACTCCTAGTAGGATGGTGCTAGTTCAAATCACCAACACCTACAGTAAGTAGGAGTGTGTGCAGTTAAGTGGCCTGGTGGATAAATCAGATAATATCCATAGAATACCTAGTAGAAGTCTGCCGGTTCAAACCCGACATAGGATGGTGCTGGTTCAAATCACCATCACCTAGTAGGTAGGACCGTGTGCCGTTAATTGGCCCGGTGGATAAATCAGATAATATCCGTAGAATACCTTGTGGGATGGTGCTTGTTCAAATCACCATCACCTAGAGTAGGTAGGGCCGTGTGCCGTTAATTGGCCCGGTGGATAAATCAGATAATATCCGTAGAATACCTAGTGGGATGGTGCTGGTTCAAATCACCATCACCTAGAGTAGGTAGGACCGTGTGCCGTTAATTGGCCCGGTGGATAAATCAGATAATAGCTGTAGAATACCTAGTAGGATGGTGCTGGTTCAAATCACCATCACCTAGAGTAGGTAGGTGGTCAGGTAAGAGTATGTAGGGGCAGAGTAGGTTGAGGTGTAGATAGGGGGAGAGTAGGCGAGGGTTGGTCAGTTAGGGGGAGGAGTAGGTGAGGGGGGTAAGGTTGGGGGAGATTAGGCGAGGGGGCGGGCAGGTGAGGTGGAGAGTAGGCGAGGGGGGGGCCAGGCAGGGGAAGAGTAGGTGAGGGGGTGGCAGGCAGGGGGAGAGTAGGCGAGGGGGGCCAGGCAGGGGGAGAGTAGGAGAGGAGGGAGGCCAGGCAAGGGGAGAGTAGGAGAGGGGGGAGGCAGGCGAGGTGGAGAGTAGGCGAGGGGGGGGCCAGGCAGGGGAAGAGTAGGTGAGGGGGTGGCAGGCAGGGGAAGAGTAGGTGAGGGGGTGGCAGGCAGGGGGAGAGTAGGCGAGGGGGTGGCAGGCAGGGGGAGAGTAGGCGAGGGGGGCCAGGCAGGGGGAGAGTAGGAGAGGAGGGAGGCCAGGCAAGGGGAGAGTAGGAGAGGGGGTAGGCCAGGCAGGGGGAGAGTAGGCGAGGGGGAGGCCAGGCAGGGGGAGAGTAGGTGAGGGGTGCCAGGCAGGGGGAGAGTAGGAGATGAGGGAGGCCAGGCAGGGGGAGAGTAGGCGAGGGGGGCCAGGCAGGGGGAGAGTAGGAGAGGAGGGCCAGGCAGGGGGAGAGTACGAGAGGAGGGAGGCAAGGCAGGGGTCTTCCTGACTTTTTTTTTAATAAAAATATTATAATTTTTTTATTTTTTCTAAAATTATTTAAAAAAAAAAATAGGAATAGCCCCCCTGCCTACTCTCCCCCTGCCTGGCCTCCCCCCTCTCCTACTCTACCCCTGCCTGGCCTCTCCCCTCTCCTACTCTCCCCCTGCCTGGCCTCCCTCCTCTCCTACTCGCCCCCTGCCTGGCCTCCCTCCTCTCCTACTCGCCCCCTGCCTGCCACCCCCTCTCCTACTCTACCCCTGCCTGGCCTCCCTCCTCTCCTACTCTCCCCTGGCCTCCCCCTGCCTGGCCTCTCCCCTCTCCTACTCTCCCCCTGCCTGGCCTCCCTCCTCTCCTACTCTCCCCCTGCCTGGCCTCCCTCATCTCCTACTCTCCACCTGCCTGCCATCCCCTCGCCTACTCTTCCCCTGCCTGGCCCCGCCCTCGCCTACTCTCCACCTCGCCTGCCCCCCCCCTCGCCTAATCTCCCCCTACCTGACCCCCCTCACCTACTCCTCCACCTAACTGACCAACCCTCGCCTACTCTCCCCCTATCTACACCTCAACCTACTCTGCCCCAACATACTCTTACCTGACCCCCTACCTACTCTAGGTGATGGTGATTCGAACCAGCACCATCCCACTAGGTATTCTACGGATATTATCTGATTTAACCACCGGGCCAATTAACGGCACACAGTCCTACCTACTCTAGGTGTTGGTGATTTGAACCAGCACCATCCCACTAGGTATTCTACGGATATTATCTGATTTATCCACCGGGCCAATTAACGGCACACGGTCCTACCTACTCTAGGTGATGGTGATTTGAACAAGCACCATCCCACAAGGTATTCTACGGATATTATCTGATTTATCCACCGGGCCAATTAACGGCACACGGTCCTACCTACTCTAGGTGATGGTGATTTGAACCAGCACCATCCTATGTCGGGTTTGAACCGGCAGACTTCTACTAGGTATTCTATGGATATTATCTGATTTATCCACCAGGCCACTTAACTGCACACACTCCTACTTACTGTAGGTGTTGGTGATTTGAACTAGCACCATCCTAGTAGGAGTATGTCGGCCGGCATACTTCTACTAGGTATTCTACGGATATCATCTGATTTATCCACAGGGACACTCCAACTCTAGGTGTCAGTGATTTGAACCATCACCGCCTACTAGGAGTATGTCGGGTTTGAACCGGCACACTTCTACTAGGTATACTACGGATATCATCTGATTTATCCGCTGGGCCACTTACCGGCACACAATCATGGTGAATTTCTGGGCTGCTTTAAAGTTGTCCTTCAGGAAATCAGTGTGCAAAGCAAAGTGTCACAGTTATGCCTAATGTGGGATTTGAACACTGGACCTGTGGCTCCCAAGGACAGCCACTCATCACACTGAGCTAACTGATGGTTACTACAACACAGCTTTTCTGTGCTACTTGATGTCAGTGTGGAAAGCAAAGTGTCACAGTAAAGACTGGAGTGAGATTGCACCCTGGACCTTTATTTTTTTGTTTGAACTTGAGTGGGGTTTGAACCCACCATCTCCTGATCATGTGGCAGCATCCTAACACACTGAGCCACTGAGTCCAGACAGTTCACACTGCTTTTTTGTTGGTTTTCTTCTTCTGAAATCGGTCTTGAAAGTAAAGACTTGAGTGGGGTTTGAACTCACCATCTCCCGATCATGTGGCAGCGTCCTAACACACTGCGCCACTGGTTCCAGACAATACAAACTGCTTTTTTGTTGGTTTTCTTCTTCTGAAATCGGTCTTGAAAGTAAAGACTTGCGTGGGGTTTGAACTCACCATCTCCCGATCATGTGGCAGCGTCCTAACACACTGCACCACTGGTTCCAGACAATTCAACTGCTTTTTTGTTGGTTTTCTTCTTCTGAAATTGGTCTTGAAAGTAAAGACTTGAGTGGGGTTTGAACTCACCATCTCCCGATCATGTGGCAGCGTCCTAACACACTGCGCCACTGGTTCCAGACAATACAAACTGCTTTTTTGTTGGTTTTCTTCTTCTGAAATCGGTCTTGAAAGTAAAGACTTGCGTGGGGTTTGAACTCACCATCTCCCGATCATGTGGCAGCGTCCTAACACACTGCACCACTGGTTCCAGACAATTCAACTGCTTTTTTGTTGGTTTTCTTCTTCTGAAATCGGTCTTGAAAGTAAAGACTTGAGTGGGGTTTGAACTCACCATCTCCCGATCATGTGGCAGTGTCCTAACACACTGCGCCACTGGTTCCAGACAATTCAACTGCTTTTTTGTTGGTTTTCTTCTTCTGAAATCGGTCTTGAAAGTAAAGACCTGAGTGGGGTTTGAACTCACCATCTCCCGATCATGTGGGAGGGTCCTAACACACTGCACCACTGGTTCCAGACAATTCAACTGCTTTTTTGTTGGTTTTCTTCATCTGAAATCGGTCTTGAAAGTAAAGACTTGAGTGGGGTTTGAACTCACCATCTCCCGATCATGTGGCAGCGTTCTAACACACTGCGCCACTGGTTCCAGACAATACACACTGCTTTCCTGTTTGTTTTGTTCTGGTACTATATGGTAACCAATCTGGTACCAGACAACTAGGGTTAGGGTTAGGGTTAGGGTTAGGGTTAGGGTTATGGCTAGTGTCCGTTGGGGGGTAATTGGGTGATTTAACATGGAGTTGATGAGAAACCGTGAAACACCCAACCCACCCTCAACAAAATCCGGGATGCCTTCAACTTGATAAGAAAACGGATTAATGGGATTGATATGCCTTTGAATGTGTTGGTTGATAGGTCGTTGGTTTTCTTCTTCTGACATCGGTCTTGAAAGTAAAGACTTGAGTGGGGTTTGAACTCACCATCTCCCGATCATGTGGGAGGGTTCTATCACACTGCGCCACTGGTTCCAGACAATTCACACTGCTTTTTTGTTGGTTTTCTTCATCTGAAATCGGTCTTGAAAGTAAAGACTTGAGTGGGGTTTGAACTCACCATCTCCCGATCATGTGGCAGTGTCATAACACACTGCGCCACTGGTTCCAGACAATTCAACTGCTTTTTTGTTGGTTTTCTTCTTCTGAAATCGGTCTTGAAAGTAAAGACTTGAGCGGGGTTTGAACTCATCAGCTCCCGATCATGTGGGAGCGTTCTAACACACTGCGCCACTGGTTCCAGACAATTCAACTGCTTTTTTGTTGGTTTTCTTCTTCTGAAATCGGTCTTGAAAGTAAAAACGAGAGGGATTTGAACTCACCATCTCCCGATCATGTGGGAGCTTTCTAACACACTGCTCCACTGGTTCAAGATAATTCACACTGCTTTTGTGTTGCTTTTCTTCTTCTGAAATCGGTCTTGAAAGTAAAGACTTGAGTGGGGTTTGAACTCACCATCTCCCGATCATGTGGCAGTGTCATAACACACTGCGCCACTGGTTCCAGACAATTCAACTGCTTTTTTGTTGGTTTTCTTCTTCTGAAATCAGTCTTGAAAGTAAAGACTTGAGCGGGGTTTGAACTCATCATCTCCCGATCATGTGGGAGCGTTCTAACACACTGCCCCACTGGATCCAGACAATTCACACTGCTTTTTTGTTGGTTTTCTTCTTCTGAAATCGGTCTTGAAAGTAAAGACTTCAGTGGTGTTTGAACTCACCATCTCCCGATCATGTGGCAGCGTTCTAACACACTGCGCCACCGGTTCCAGACAATTCACACTGCTTTCTTGTTTGTTTTGTTCTGGTACTATATGGTAACCAATATGGTACCAGACAACTAGGGTTAGGGTTAGGGTTAGGGTTAGGGTTATGGCTAGTGTCCGTTGGGGGGTAATTGGGTGATTTAACATGGAGTTGATGAGAAACCGTGAAACACCCAACCCACCCTCAACAAAATCCGGGATGCCTTCAACTTGATAAGAAAACGGATTAATGGGATTGATATGCCTTTGAATGTGTTGGTTGATGAGTCGTTGGTTTTCTTCTTCTGAAATCAGTCTTGAAAGTAAAGACTTGAGTGGGGTTTGAACTCACCATCTCCCGATCATGTGGAAGTGTCCTAACACACTGCACCACTGGTTCCAGACAATTCGACTGCTTTTTTGTTGGTTTTCTTCTTCTGAAATCGGTCTTGAAAGTAAAGACGAGTGGGATTTGAACTCACCATCTCCCGATCATGTGGGAGCGTTCTAACACACTGCTCCACTGGTTCAAGATAATTCACACTGCTTTTGTGTTGCTTTTCTTCTTCTGAAATCGGTCTTGAAAGTAAAGACTTGAGTGGTGTTTGAACTCACCATCTCCAGATCATGTGGCAGCGTTCTAACACACTGCGCCACTGGTTCCAGACAATTCAACTGCTTTTTTGTTGGTTTTCTTCTTCTGAAATCGGTCTTGAAAGTAAAGACTTGAGCAGGGTTTGAACTTATCATCTCCCGATCATGTGGGAGCGTTATAACACACTGCGCCACTGGTTCCAGACAATTCACACTGCTTTTTTGTTGGTTTTCTTCTTCTGAAAGTAAAGACTTGAGTGGTGTTTGAACTCACCATCTCCCGATCATGTGGCAGCGTTCTAACACTCTGTGCCACTGGTTCCAGACAATTCACACTGCTTTCTTGTTTGTTTTGTTCTGGTACTATATGGTAACCAATCTGGTACCAGACAACTAGGGTTAGGGTTAGGGTTAGGGTTAGGGTTATGGCTAGTGTCCGTTGGGGGGTAATTGGGTGATTTAACATGGAGTTGATGAGAAACCGTGAAACACCCAACCCACCCTCAACAAAATCCGGGATGCCTTCAACTTGATAAGAAAACGGATTAATGGGATTGATATGCCTTTGAATGTGTTGGTTGATAGGTCGTTGGTTTTCTTCTTCTGAAATCGGTCTTGAAAGTAAAGACTTGAGTGGGGTTTGAACTCACCATCTCCCGATCATGTGGAAGTGTCCTAACACACTGCGCCACTGGTTCCAGATAATTCAACTGCTTTTTTGTTAGTTTTTTTCTTCTGAAATCGGTCTTGAAAGTAAAGACGAGTGGGATTTGAACTCGCCAGCTCCCGATCATGTGGGAGCGTTCTAACACACTGCTCCACTGGTTCAAGATAATTCACACTGCTTTTGTTTTGTTCTGGTACCATATGGTAACCAATCTGGTACCAGACAACTAGGGTTAGGGTTAGGGTTAGGGTTAGGGTTAGGGTTAGGTGATGGACAAGATGGAAGTGATGATGAATGATAATTTTAACTGACAAGAAAGGAAACTGGTAACAATCAGTAGTGCAAAAAAACCAAAGGCATAATCAGACTTAAGCCGCGTTAACACCAAGGAAGCTAGAAGCAGCTTCTTGCTTCGTGCTCCCATGTTATCTCTATGTATACCAGCTTTTTCGTTTTGAAGCTTGGAATGAACAGCTTTTTTCTGCGTGCTTTTTTTCTCCTGAAAACTCAACTTTGACGCAGCTTTTAAAAGCTGGGTTTTGGCTTCGAGTTTTCACATTTTTCAAATCTGAACAAAAAAAAGGAAAAACATTGCAAATTTCTGTTTGCTGGACTCAAACAGAATTATACTAAGGCACCACCATTTTTGTGATTTTTCGTTTAGTGTTTTCCCATTTTTCAATTCTGAACAAAAAAACGAAAAAAATAGCAATTTTCTTTTTGCTGGATTAAATTGAACAAACATACTTATACTAAGGTCCCTTGACCAGTTTTTGTGATTTTTCGTTTAGCGTTTTCCCATTTTTCAATTCTGAACAAAAAAAGGAAAAACTAGCAAATTAAACGAACAAAAATCACAAATATGTTTTTTATATGTTGGATTCAGATTCAAATAAGGCAATTATACTAAGGTCCCCTGACCCATTCCCAATGGCAATTGCACAAACTTTGGCATGCTACTAGTCCTACATACTTACACCTAGAAACCCCATTCAAACCTATTTAGGTTCATCTTACGGTGGACATGTTTGCCTGAAAATAAATCTCTGAAATGTTTAATCGTTTTAGAAATATAGTGCTTTTAAATTTGATAAATTCAGAATGGGGGTCAATGGGAGATTTTGGCAAGTAAAGATTGGAGTGGGGTTTGAACCCACAATCTCCAGATCATGCAGCCAGTGTGCTAAGTCACTGATCTACTTGCTACCTGCCACAACACAGTCTGCTGTTCCCTTTGAGTACAACATTGATACAAAAATAAAATACGAAAAATAAAATAACAGGAGATTTGTCTATTGTTTCTTTTGCTGTTGTTTATCTCTAGACGTTTGAATGTTTATGAACCACAATGGAAACAAGTCTCTGGCTCTTCTGTCATTGTCTATTCGGCCTTTTAAGAACAGCATGCACAGTGGCTCACCGGGTAGGCCTACAGAGCCTGCCTGGGAATCAGGAGGCTGCAGGTTCAAGTCCTGGCTCTGACATAGTGTCCCAAAATCATGAAAATATGACAAAATGTATTATGCCGTCCCAAACCATGGACTATAGTATGTCGTTTTTTCATGATTTTCATCTTTTTTTCAAATCCTCCAAAATCATGAAAAACGACATGCTATAGTATGCCGTCCGAAGCCATGAACTATAGTATGTCGTTTTTTCATGATTTTCATCTTTTTTTCAAATAGTCCAAAATCACGAAAAACGACATGCTAGTATGCCGTCCGAAAAAAATTATAACTTTGGCATGCTACTAGTCCTACATACTTACACCTATAATCCCCATTCAAACCTATTTAGGTTTATCTTACGGTGGACGAGTTTGCCTGAAAAGGAATCTTTGAAATGTTTCATCGTTTTAGAAATATAGTGCTTTCAAATTTGAGACATTTACAATGGGGCTCAATGGCAGATATTGGCACGTCAAAAAAGCACTTTCACCTAGAAACTCCATTCACACGTTTTATAATTCAGCTTTCTGTGGAGACACATGCTGGAACTTTTTACTTTGAAATGTTTTGTAGTTTCTGAGTTATTTAAGTTAAACGCCCAATGCATTCCCAATGGCAATAGCACAAACTTTGGCATGCTACTAGTCCTACATACTTACACCTAGAAACCCCATTCAAACCTTTTTAGGTTCATCTTACGGTGGACATGTTTGCCTGAAAAGGAATCTTTGAAATGTTTCATCGTTTTAGAAATATAGTGCTTTCAAATTTGAGACATTTACAATGGGGCTCAATGGCAGATATTGGCACGTCAAAAAAGCACTTTCACCTAGAAACTCCATTCACACGTTTTATAATTCAGCTTTCTGTGGAGACACATGCTGGAACTTTTTACTTTGAAATGTTTTGTAGTTTCTGAGTTATTTAAGTTAAACGCCCAATGCATTCCCAATGGCAATAGCACAAACTTTGGCATGCTACTAGTCCTACATACTTACACCTAGAAACCCCATTCAAACCTTTTTAGGTTCATCTTACGGTGGACATGTTTGCCTGAAAAGGAATCTTTGAAATGTTTCATCGTTTTAGAAATATAGTGCTTTCAAATTTGAGACATTTACAATGGGGCTCAATGGCAGATATTGGCACGTCAAAAAAGCACTTTCACCTAGAAACTCCATTCACACGTTTTATAATTCAGCTTTCTGTGGAGACACATGCTGGAACTTTTTACTTTGAAATGTTTTGTAGTTTCTGAGTTATTTAAGTTAAACGCCCAATGCATTCCCAATGGCAATAGCACAAACTTTGGCATGCTACTAGTCCTACATACTTACACCTAGAAACCCCATTCAAACCTTTTTAGGTTCATCTTACGGTGGACATGTTTGCCTGAAAAGGAATCTTTGAAATGTTTCATCGTTTTAGAAATATAGTGCTTTCAAATTTGAGACATTTACAATGGGGCTCAATGGCAGATATTGGCACGTCAAAAAAGCACTTTCACCTAGAAACTCCATTCACACGTTTTATAATTCAGCTTTCTGTGGAGACACATGCTGGAACTTTTTACTTTGAAATGTTTTGTAGTTTCTGAGTTATTTAAGTTAAACGCCCAATGCATTCCCAATGGCAATAGCACAAACTTTGGCATGCTACTAGTCCTACATACTTACACCTAGAAACCCCATTCAAACCTATTTAGGTTCATCTTACGGTGGACATGTTTGCCTGAAAAGGAATCCTTGAAATGTTTCATCGTTTTAGAAATATAGTGCTTTCAAATTTGAGACATTTACAATGGGACTCAATGGCAGATATTGGCACGTCAAAAAAGCACTTTCACCTAGAAACTCCATTCACACGTTTTATAATTCAGCTTTCTGTGGAGACACATGCTGGAACTTTTTACTTTTAAATGTTTTGTAGTTTCTGAGTTATTTAAGTTAAACGCCCAATGCATTCCCAATGGCAATAGCACAAACGTTGGCATGCTTCTAGTCCTACATACTTACACCTAGAAACCCCATTCAAACCTATTTAGGTTCATCTTACGGTGGACATGTTTGCCTGAAAAGGAATCTTTGAAATGTTTCATCGTTTTAGAAATATAGTGCTTTCAAATTTGAGACATTTAAAATGGGGCTCAATGGCAGATATTGGCACGTCAAAAAAGCACTTTCACCTAGAAACTCCATTCACACGTTTTATAATTCAGCTTTCTGTGGAGACACATGCTGGAACTTTTTACTTTGAAATGTTTTGTAGTTTCTGAGTTATTTAAGTTAAACGCCCAATGCATTCCCAATGGCAATTGCACAAACTTTGGCATGCTACTAGTCCTACATACTTACACCTAGAAACCCCATTCAAACCTATTTAGGTTCATCTTACGGTGGACATGTTTGCCTGAAAAGAAATCTTTGAAATGTTTAATCGTTTTAGAAATATAGTGCTTTTAAATTTGAGAAATTCAGAATGGGGGTCAATGGCAGATTTTGGCAAGTAAAGATTTGAGTGGGGTTTGAACCCAAAATCTCCAGATCATGCAGCCAGTGTGCTAAGTCACTGATCTACTTGCTACCTGCCACAACACAGTCTGCTGTTCCCTTTGAGTACAACATTGATACAAAAATAAAATACAAAAAATAAAATAACAGGAGATTTGTCTATTGTTTCTTTTGCTGTTGTTTATCTCTAGACGTTTGAATGTTTATGAACCACAATGGAAACAAGTCTCTGGCTCTTCTGTCATTATCTATTCGGCCTTTTAAGAACAGCATGCACAGTGGCTCACTGGGTACAGAGCCTGCCTGGGAATCAGGAGGCTGCAGGTTCAAGTCCTGGCTCTGACATAGTGTCCCAAAATCATGAAAATATGACAAAATGTATTATGCCGTCCCAAACCATGGACTATAGTATGTCGTTTTTTCATGATTTTCATCTTTTTTTCAAATCCTCCAAAATCATGAAAAACGACATGCTATAGTATGCCGTCCGAAGCCATGAACTATAGTATGTCGTTTTTTCATGATTTTCATCTTTTTTTCAAATAGTCCAAAATCACGAAAAACAACATGCTATAGTATGCCGTCCGAAAAAAATTATAACTTTGGCATGCTACTAGTCCTACATACTTACACCTAGAATCCCCATTCAAACCTATTTAGGTTCATCTTACGGTGGACATGTTTGCCTGAAAAGGAATCTTTGAAATGTTTCATAGTTTTAGAAATATAGTGCTTTAAATTTGAGAAATGTATAATGGCAGATAGTGGCACGTCAAAAAATCATTCACCTAGAAACTCCATTCACACTTTTTATAATTCAGCTTTCTGTGGAGACACATGCTGGAACTTTTTACTTTGAAATGTTTTGTAGTTTCTGAGTTATTTAAGTTAAACGCCCAATGCATTCCCAATGGCAATAGCACAAACTTTGGCATGCTACTAGTCCTACATACTTACACCTGAAAACCCCATTCAAACCTATTTAGGTTCATCTTACGGTGGACATGTTTGCCTGAAAAGGAATCTTTGAAATGTTTCATCGTTTTAGAAATATAGTGCTTTCAAATTTGAGACATTTACAATGGGGCTCAATGGCAGATATTGGCACGTCAAAAAAGCACTTTCACCTAGAAACTCCATTCACACGTTTTATAATTCAGCTTTCTGTGGAGACACATGCTGGAACTTTTTACTTTGAAATGTTTTGTAGTTTCTGAGTTATTTAAGTTAAACGCCCAATGCATTCCCAATGGCAATAGCACAAACTTTGGCATGCTACTAGTCCTACATACTTACACCTAGAAACCCCATTCAAACCTATTTAGGTTCATCTTACGGTGGACATGTTTGCCTGAAAAGGAATCTTTGAAATGTTTCATCGTTTTAGAAATATAGTGCTTTCAAATTTGAGACATTTACAATGGGGCTCAATGGCAGATATTGGCACGTCAAAAAAGCACTTTCACCTAGAAACTCCATTCACACGTTTTATAATTCAGCTTTCTGTGGAGACACATGCTGGAACTTTTTACTTTGAAATGTTTTGTAGTTTCTGAGTTATTTAAGTTAAACGCCCAATGCATTCCCAATGGCAATAGCACAAACGTTGGCATGCTACTAGTCCTACTTACTTACACCTAGAAACCCCATTCAAACCTATTTAGGTTCATCTTACGGTGGACATGTTTGCCTGAAAAGGAATCTTTGAAATGTTTCATCGTTTTAGAAATATAGTGCTTTCAAATTTGAGACATTTACAATGGGGCTCAATGGCAGATATTGGCACGTCAAAAAAGCACTTTCACCTAGAAACTCCATTCACACGTTTTATAATTCAGCTTTCTGTGGAGACACATGCTGGAACTTTTTACTTTGAAATGTTTTGTAGTTTCTGAGTTATTTAAGTTAAACGCCCAATGCATTCCCAATGGCAATAGCACAAACTTTGGCATGCTACTAGTCCTACATACTTACACCTAGAAACCCCATTCAAACCTATTTAGGTTCATCTTACGGTGGACATGTTTGCCTGAAAAGGAATCTTTGAAATGTTTCATCGTTTTAGAAATATAGTGCTTTCAAATTTGAGACATTTACAATGGGGCTCAATGGCAGATATTGGCACGTCAAAAAAGCACTTTCACCTAGAAACTCCATTCACACGTTTTATAATTCAGCTTTCTGTGGAGACACATGCTGGAACTTTTTACTTTGAAATGTTTTGTAGTTTCTGAGTTATTTAAGTTAAACGCCCAATGCATTCCCAATGGCAATAGCAAAAACTTTGGCATGCTACTAGTCCTACATACTTACACCTAGAATCCCCATTCAAACCTATTTAGGTTCATCTTACGGTGGACATGTTTGCCTGAAAAGGAATCTTTGAAATGTTTCATAGTTTTAGAAATATAGTGCTTTAAATTTGAGAAATGTATAATGGCAGATAGTCGCACGTCAGAAATCATTCACCTAGAAACTCCATTCACACTTTTTATAATTCAGCTTTCTGTGGAGACACATGCTGGAACTTTTTACTTTGAAATGTTTTGTAGTTTCTGAGTTATTTAAGTTAAACGCCCAATGCATTCTCAATGGCAATAGCACAAACTTTGGCATGCTACTAGTCCTACATAGTTACACCTAGAAACCCCATTCAAACCTATTTAGGTTCATCTTACGGTGGACATGTTTGCCTGAAAAGGAATCTTTGAAATGTTTCATCGTTTTAGAAATATAGTGCTTTCAAATTTGAGACATTTACAATGGGGCTCAATGGCAGATATTGGCACGTCAAAAAAGCACTTTCACCTAGAAACTCCATTCACACGTTTTATAATTCAGCTTTCTGTGGAGACACATGCTGGAACTTTTTACTTTGAAATGTTTTGTAGTTTCTGAGTTATTTAAGTTAAACGCCCAATGCATTTTCAATGGCAATAGCACAAACTTTGGCATGCTACTAGTCCTACATACTTACACCTAGAAAACCCATTCAAACCTATTTAGGTTCATCTTACGGTGGACATGTTTGCCTGAAAAGGAATCTTTGAAATGTTTCATCGTTTTAGAAATATAGTGCTTTCAAATTTGAGACATTTACAATGGGGCTCAATGGCAGATATTGGCGTCAAAAAGGCACTTTCACCTAGAAACTCCATTCACACGTTTTGTAATTCAGCTTTCTTTGGAGACACATGCTGGAACTTTTTACTTTTAAATGTTTTGTAGTTTCTGAGTTATTTAAGTTAAACGCCCAATGCATTCCCAATGGCAATAGCACAAACGTTGGCATGCTTCTAGTCCTACATACTTACACCTAGAAACCCCATTCAAACCTATTTAGGTTCATCTTACGGTGGACATGTTTGCCTGAAAAGGAATCTTTGAAATGTTTCATCGTTTTAGAAATATAGTGCTTTCAAATTTGAGACATTTAAAATGGGGCTCAATGGCAGATATAAAAAAGCACTTTCACCTAGAAACTCCATTCACACGTTTTATAATTCAGCTTTCTGTGGAGACACATGCTGGAACTTTTTACTTTGAAATGTTTTGTAGTTTCTGAGTTATTTAAGTTAAACGCCCAATGCATTCCCAATGGCAATAGCACAAACTTTGGCATGCTACTAGTCCTACATACTTACACCTAGAAACCCCATTCAAACCTATTTAGGTTCATCTTACGGTGGACATGTTTGCCTGAAAAGAAATCTTTGAAATGTTTAATCGTTTTAGAAATATAGTGCTTTTAAATTTGAGAAATTCAGAATGGGGGTCAATGGCAGATTTTGGCAAGTAAAGATTTGAGTGGGGTTTGAACCCAAAATCTCCAGATCATGCAGCCAGAGTGCTAAGTCACTGATCTACTTGCTACCTGCCACAACACAGTCTGCTGTTCCCTTTGAGTACAACATTGATACAAAAATAAAATACAAAAAATAAAATAACAGGAGATTTGTCTATTGTTTCTTTTGCTGTTGTTTATCTCTAGACGTTTGAATGTTTATGAACCACAATGGAAACAAGTCTCTGGCTCTTCTGTCATTATCTATTCGGCCTTTTAAGAACAGCATGCACAGTGGCTCACTGGGTACAGAGCCTGCCTGGGAATCAGGAGGCTGCAGGTTCAAGTCCTGGCTCTGACATAGTGTCCCAAAATCATGAAAATATGACAAAATGTATTATGCCGTCCCAAACCATGGACTATAGTATGTCGTTTTTTCATGATTTTCATCTTTTTTTCAAATCCTCCAAAATCATGAAAAACGACATGCTATAGTATGCCGTCCGAAGCCATGAACTATAGTATGTCGTTTTTTCATGATTTTCATCTTTTTTTCAAATAGTCCAAAATCACGAAAAACAACATGCTATAGTATGCCGTCCGAAAAAAATTATAACTTTGGCATGCTACTAGTCCTACATACTTACACCTAGAATCCCCATTCAAACCTATTTAGGTTCATCTTACGGTGGACATGTTTGCCTGAAAAGGAATCTTTGAAATGTTTCATAGTTTTAGAAATATAGTGCTTTAAATTTGAGAAATGTATAATGGCAGATAGTGGCACGTCAAAAAATCATTCACCTAGAAACTCCATTCACACTTTTTATAATTCAGCTTTCTGTGGAGACACATGCTGGAACTTTTTACTTTGAAATGTTTTGTAGTTTCTGAGTTATTTAAGTTAAACGCCCAATGCATTCCCAATGGCAATAGCACAAACTTTGGCATGCTACTAGTCCTACATACTTACACCTAGAAACCCCATTCAAACCTATTTAGGTTCATCTTACGGTGGACATGTTTGCCTGAAAAGGAATCTTTGAAATGTTTCATCGTTTTAGAAATATAGTGCTTTCAAATTTGAGACATTTACAATGGGGCTCAATGGCAGATATTGGCACGTCAAAAAAGCACTTTCACCTAGAAACTCCATTCACACGTTTTATAATTCAGCTTTCTGTGGAGACACATGCTGGAACTTTTTACTTTGAAATGTTTTGTAGTTTCTGAGTTATTTAAGTTAAACGCCCAATGCATTCCCAATGGCAATAGCACAAACGTTGGCATGCTACTAGTCCTACTTACTTACACCTAGAAACCCCATTCAAACCTATTTAGGTTCATCTTACGGTGGACATGTTTGCCTGAAAAGGAATCTTTGAAATGTTTCATCGTTTTAGAAAAATAGTGCTTTCAAATTTGAGACATTTACAATGGGGCTCAATGGCAGATATTGGCACGTCAAAAAAGCACTTTCACCTAGAAACTCCATTCACACGTTTTATAATTCAGCTTTCTGTGGAGACACATGCTGGAACTTTTTACTTTGAAATGTTTTGTAGTTTCTGAGTTATTTAAGTTAAACGCCCAATGCATTCCCAATGGCAATAGCACAAACGTTGGCATGCTACTAGTCCTACATACTTACACCTAGAAACCCCATTCAAACCTATTTAGGTTCATCTTACGGTGGACATGTTCGCCTGAAAAGGAATCTTTGAAATGTTTCATCGTTTTAGAAATATAGTGCTTTCAAATTTGAGACATTTACAATGGGGCTCAATGGCAGATATTGGCACGTCAAAAAAGCACTTTCACCTAGAAACTCCATTCACACGTTTTATAATTCAGCTTTCTGTGGAGACACATGCTGGAACTTTTTACTTTGAAATGTTTTGTAGTTTCTGAGTTATTTAAGTTAAACGCCCAATGCATTCCCAATGGCAATAGCACAAACTTTGGCATGCTACTAGTCCTACATACTTACACCTAGAAACCCCATTCAAACCTATTTAGGTTCATCTTACGGTGGACATGTTTGCCTGAAAAGGAATCTTTGAAATGTTTCATCGTTTTAGAAATATAGTGCTTTCAAATTTGAGACATTTACAATGGGGCTCAATGGCAGATATTGGCACGTCAAAAAAGC
Organism: Electrona antarctica; assembly: GCF_951216825.1. Lineage (NCBI taxonomy): Eukaryota > Metazoa > Chordata > Actinopteri > Myctophiformes > Myctophidae > Electrona > Electrona antarctica. The sequence continues at coordinate 16,634,195 of NC_136796.1, read as the reverse complement.
ACTTTCACCTAGAAACTCCATTCACACGTTTTATAATTCAGCTTTCTGTGGAGACACATGCTGGAACTTTTTACTTTGAAATGTTTTGTAGTTTCTGAGTTATTTAAGTTAAACGCCCAATGCATTCCCAATGGCAATAGCACAAACGTTGGCATGCTTCTAGTCCTACATACTTACACCTAGAAACCCCATTCAAACCTATTTAGGTTCATCTTACGGTGGACATGTTTGCCTGAAAAGGAATCTTTGAAATGTTTCATCGTTTTAGAAATATAGTGCTTTCAAATTTGAGACATTTAAAATGGGGCTCAATGGCAGATATAAAAAAGCACTTTCACCTAGAAACTCCATTCACACGTTTTATAATTCAGCTTTCTGTGGAGACACATGCTGGAACTTTTTACTTTGAAATGTTTTGTAGTTTCTGAGTTATTTAAGTTAAACGCCCAATGCATTCCCAATGGCAATAGCACAAACTTTGGCATGCTACTAGTCCTACATACTTACACCTAGAAACCCCATTCAAACCTATTTAGGTTCATCTTACGGTGGACATGTTTGCCTGAAAAGAAATCTTTGAAATGTTTAATCGTTTTAGAAATATAGTGCTTTTAAATTTGAGAAATTCAGAATGGGGGTCAATGGCAGATTTTGGCAAGTAAAGATTTGAGTGGGGTTTGAACCCAAAATCTCCAGATCATGCAGCCAGAGTGCTAAGTCACTGATCTACTTGCTACCTGCCACAACACAGTCTGCTGTTCCCTTTGAGTACAACATTGATACAAAAATAAAATACAAAAAATAAAATAACAGGAGATTTGTCTATTGTTTCTTTTGCTGTTGTTTATCTCTAGACGTTTGAATGTTTATGAACCACAATGGAAACAAGTCTCTGGCTCTTCTGTCATTATCTATTCGGCCTTTTAAGAACAGCATGCACAGTGGCTCACTGGGTACAGAGCCTGCCTGGGAATCAGGAGGCTGCAGGTTCAAGTCCTGGCTCTGACATAGTGTCCCAAAATCATGAAAATATGACAAAATGTATTATGCCGTCCCAAACCATGGACTATAGTATGTCGTTTTTTCATGATTTTCATCTTTTTTTCAAATCCTCCAAAATCATGAAAAACGACATGCTATAGTATGCCGTCCGAAGCCATGAACTATAGTATGTCGTTTTTTCATGATTTTCATCTTTTTTTCAAATAGTCCAAAATCACGAAAAACAACATGCTATAGTATGCCGTCCGAAAAAAATTATAACTTTGGCATGCTACTAGTCCTACATACTTACACCTAGAATCCCCATTCAAACCTATTTAGGTTCATCTTACGGTGGACATGTTTGCCTGAAAAGGAATCTTTGAAATGTTTCATAGTTTTAGAAATATAGTGCTTTAAATTTGAGAAATGTATAATGGCAGATAGTGGCACGTCAAAAAATCATTCACCTAGAAACTCCATTCACACTTTTTATAATTCAGCTTTCTGTGGAGACACATGCTGGAACTTTTTACTTTGAAATGTTTTGTAGTTTCTGAGTTATTTAAGTTAAACGCCCAATGCATTCCCAATGGCAATAGCACAAACTTTGGCATGCTACTAGTCCTACATACTTACACCTAGAAACCCCATTCAAACCTATTTAGGTTCATCTTACGGTGGACATGTTTGCCTGAAAAGGAATCTTTGAAATGTTTCATCGTTTTAGAAATATAGTGCTTTCAAATTTGAGACATTTACAATGGGGCTCAATGGCAGATATTGGCACGTCAAAAAAGCACTTTCACCTAGAAACTCCATTCACACGTTTTATAATTCAGCTTTCTGTGGAGACACATGCTGGAACTTTTTACTTTGAAATGTTTTGTAGTTTCTGAGTTATTTAAGTTAAACGCCCAATGCATTCCCAATGGCAATAGCACAAACGTTGGCATGCTACTAGTCCTACTTACTTACACCTAGAAACCCCATTCAAACCTATTTAGGTTCATCTTACGGTGGACATGTTTGCCTGAAAAGGAATCTTTGAAATGTTTCATCGTTTTAGAAAAATAGTGCTTTCAAATTTGAGACATTTACAATGGGGCTCAATGGCAGATATTGGCACGTCAAAAAAGCACTTTCACCTAGAAACTCCATTCACACGTTTTATAATTCAGCTTTCTGTGGAGACACATGCTGGAACTTTTTACTTTGAAATGTTTTGTAGTTTCTGAGTTATTTAAGTTAAACGCCCAATGCATTCCCAATGGCAATAGCACAAACGTTGGCATGCTACTAGTCCTACATACTTACACCTAGAAACCCCATTCAAACCTATTTAGGTTCATCTTACGGTGGACATGTTCGCCTGAAAAGGAATCTTTGAAATGTTTCATCGTTTTAGAAATATAGTGCTTTCAAATTTGAGACATTTACAATGGGGCTCAATGGCAGATATTGGCACGTCAAAAAAGCACTTTCACCTAGAAACTCCATTCACACGTTTTATAATTCAGCTTTCTGTGGAGACACATGCTGGAACTTTTTACTTTGAAATGTTTTGTAGTTTCTGAGTTATTTAAGTTAAACGCCCAATGCATTCCCAATGGCAATAGCACAAACTTTGGCATGCTACTAGTCCTACATACTTACACCTAGAAACCCCATTCAAACCTATTTAGGTTCATCTTACGGTGGACATGTTTGCCTGAAAAGGAATCTTTGAAATGTTTCATCGTTTTAGAAATATAGTGCTTTCAAATTTGAGACATTTACAATGGGGCTCAATGGCAGATATTGGCACGTAAAAAAAGCACTTTCACCTAGAAACTCCATTCACACGTTTTATAATTCAGCTTTCTGTGGAGACACATGCTGGAACTTTTTACTTTGAAATGTTTTGTAGTTTCTGAGTTATTTAAGTTAAACGCCCAATGCATTCCCAATGGCAATAGCACAAACGTTGGCATGCTACTAGTCCTACATACTTACACCTAGAAACCCCATTCAAACCTATTTAGGTTCATCTTACGGTGGACATGTTCGCCTGAAAAGGAATCTTTGAAATGTTTCATCATTTTAGAAATATAGTGCTTTCAAATTTGAGACATTTACAATGGGGCTCAATGGCAGATATTGGCACGTCAAAAAAGCACTTTCACCTAGAAACTCCATTCACACTTTTTATAATTCAGCTTTCTGTGGAGACACATGCTGGAACTTTTTACTTTGAAATGTTTTGTAGTTTCTGAGTTATTTATGCTACTAGTCCTACATACTTACACCTAGAAACCCCATTCAAACCTATTTAGGAACTTTTTACTTTGAAATGTTTTGTAGTTTCTGAGTTATTTAAGTTAAACGCCCAATGCATTCCCAATGGCAATAGCACAAACTTTGGCATGCTACTAGTCCTACATACTTACACCTAGAAACCCCATTCAAACCTATTTAGGTTCATCTTACGGTGGACATGTTTGCCTGAAAGGAATCTTTGAAATGTTTCATCGTTTTAGAAATATAGTGCTTTTAAATTTGAGAAATTCAGAATGGGGGTCAATGACCTTGGTATATTTTATGCACATGTCTGACCTTTCCATGCGGGCTCTCTGGCAGACTGGCCTGAACAGCAAAGTCTTCTGATAGACACCAAACCTATTACTCCCAAACATGGGAGTAACAAACCTATTTAGGTTCATCTTACGGTGGACATGTTTGCCTGAAAAGGAATCTTTGAAATGTTTCATAGTTTTAGAAATATAGTGCTTTAAATTTGAGAAATGTATAATGGCAGATAGTGGCACGTCAAAAAATCATTCACCTAGAAACTCCATTCACACTTTTTATAATTCAGCTTTCTGTGGAGACACATGCTGGAACTTTTTACTTTGAAATGTTTTGTAGTTTCTGAGTTATTTAAGTTAAACGCCCAATGCATTCCCAATGGCAATAGCACAAACTTTGGCATGCTACTAGTCCTACATACTTACACCTAGAAACCCCATTCAAACCTATTTAGGTTCATCTTACGGTGGACATGTTTGCCTGAAAAGGAATCTTTGAAATGTTTCATCGTTTTAGAAATATAGTGCTTTCAAATTTGAGACATTTACAATGGGGCTCAATGGCAGATATTGGCACGTCAAAAAAGCACTTTCACCTAGAAACTCCATTCACACGTTTTATAATTCAGCTTTCTGTGGAGACACATGCTGGAACTTTTTACTTTGAAATGTTTTGTAGTTTCTGAGTTATTTAAGTTAAACGCCCAATGCATTCCCAATGGCAATAGCACAAACGTTGGCATGCTACTAGTCCTACTTACTTACACCTAGAAACCCCATTCAAACCTATTTAGGTTCATCTGACGGTGGACATGTTTGCCTGAAAAGGAATCTTGGAAATGTTTCATCGTTTTAGAAAAATAGTGCTTTCAAATTTGAGACATTTACAATGGGGCTCAATGGCAGATATTGGCACGTCAAAAAAGCACTTTCACCTAGAAACTCCATTCACACGTTTTATAATTCAGCTTTCTGTGGAGACACATGCTGGAACTTTTTACTTTGAAATGTTTTGTAGTTTCTGAGTTATTTAAGTTAAACGCCCAATGCATTCCCAATGGCAATAGCACAAACTTTGGCATGCTACTAGTCCTACATACTTACACCTAGAAACCCCATTCAAACCTATTTAGGTTCATCTTACGGTGGACATGTTTGCCTGAAAAGGAATCTTTGAAATGTTTCATAGTTTTAGAAATATAGTGCTTTAAATTTGAGAAATGTATAATGGCAGATAGTGGCACGTCAAAAAATCATTCACCTAGAAACTCCATTCACACTTTTTATAATTCAGCTTTCTGTGGAGACACATGCTGGAACTTTTTACTTTGAAATGTTTTGTAGTTTCTGAGTTATTTAAGTTAAACGCCCAATGCATTCCCAATGGCAATAGCACAAACTTTGGCATGCTACTAGTCCTACATACTTACACCTAGAAACCCCATTCAAACCTATTTAGGTTCATCTTACGGTGGACATGTTTGCCTGAAAAGGAATCTTTGAAATGTTTCATCGTTTTAGAAATATAGTGCTTTCAAATTTGAGACATTTACAATGGGGCTCAATGGCAGATATTGGCACGTCAAAAAAGCACTTTCACCTAGAAACTCCATTCACACGTTTTATAATTCAGCTTTCTGTGGAGACACATGCTGGAACTTTTTACTTTGAAATGTTTTGTAGTTTCTGAGTTATTTAAGTTAAACGCCCAATGCATTCCCAATGGCAATAGCACAAACGTTGGCATGCTACTAGTCCTACTTACTTACACCTAGAAACCCCATTCAAACCTATTTAGGTTCATCTTACGGTGGACATGTTTGCCTGAAAAGGAATCTTTGAAATGTTTCATCGTTTTAGAAATATAGTGCTTTCAAATTTGAGACATTTACAATGGGGCTCAATGGCAGATATTGGCACGTCAAAAAAGCACTTTCACCTAGAAACTCCATTCACACGTTTTATAATTCAGCTTTCTGTGGAGACACATGCTGGAACTTTTTACTTTGAAATGTTTTGTAGTTTCTGAGTTATTTAAGTTAAACGCCCAATGCATTCCCAATGGCAATAGCACAAACGTTGGCATGCTACTAGTCCTACTTACTTACACCTAGAAACCCCATTCAAACCTATTTAGGTTCATCTTACGGTGGACATGTTTGCCTGAAAAGGAATCTTTGAAATGTTTCATCGTTTTAGAAAAATAGTGCTTTCAAATTTGAGACATTTACAATGGGGCTCAATGGCAGATATTGGCACGTCAAAAAAGCACTTTCACCTAGAAACTCCATTCACACGTTTTATAATTCAGCTTTCTGTGGAGACACATGCTGGAACTTTTTACTTTGAAATGTTTTGTAGTTTCTGAGTTATTTAAGTTAAACGCCCAATGCATTCCCAATGGCAATAGCACAAACGTTGGCATGCTACTAGTCCTACATACTTACACCTAGAAACCCCATTCAAACCTATTTAGGTTCATCTTACGGTGGACATGTTCGCCTGAAAAGGAATCTTTGAAATGTTTCATCGTTTTAGAAATATAGTGCTTTCAAATTTGAGACATTTACAATGGGGCTCAATGGCAGATATTGGCACGTCAAAAAAGCACTTTCACCTAGAAACTCCATTCACACGTTTTATAATTCAGCTTTCTGTGGAGACACATGCTGGAACTTTTTACTTTGAAATGTTTTGTAGTTTCTGAGTTATTTAAGTTAAACGCCCAATGCATTCCCAATGGCAATAGCACAAACTTTGGCATGCTACTAGTCCTACATACTTACACCTAGAAACCCCATTCAAACCTATTTAGGTTCATCTTACGGTGGACATGTTTGCCTGAAAGGAATCTTTGAAATGTTTCATCGTTTTAGAAATATAGTGCTTTTAAATTTGAGAAATTCAGAATGGGGGTCAATGACCTTGGTATATTTTATGCACATGTCTGACCTTTCCATGCGGGCTCTCTGGCAGACTGGCCTGAACAGCAAAGTCTTCTGATAGACACCAAACCTATTACTCCCAAACATGGGAGTAACAAACCTATTTAGGTTCATCTTACGGTGGACATGTTTGCCTGAAAAGGAATCTTTGAAATGTTTCATAGTTTTAGAAATATAGTGCTTTAAATTTGAGAAATGTATAATGGCAGATAGTGGCACGTCAAAAAATCATTCACCTAGAAACTCCATTCACACTTTTTATAATTCAGCTTTCTGTGGAGACACATGCTGGAACTTTTTACTTTGAAATGTTTTGTAGTTTCTGAGTTATTTAAGTTAAACGCCCAATGCATTCCCAATGGCAATAGCACAAACTTTGGCATGCTACTAGTCCTACATACTTACACCTAGAAACCCCATTCAAACCTATTTAGGTTCATCTTACGGTGGACATGTTTGCCTGAAAAGGAATCTTTGAAATGTTTCATCGTTTTAGAAATATAGTGCTTTCAAATTTGAGACATTTACAATGGGGCTCAATGGCAGATATTGGCACGTCAAAAAAGCACTTTCACCTAGAAACTCCATTCACACGTTTTATAATTCAGCTTTCTGTGGAGACACATGCTGGAACTTTTTACTTTGAAATGTTTTGTAGTTTCTGAGTTATTTAAGTTAAACGCCCAATGCATTCCCAATGGCAATAGCACAAACGTTGGCATGCTACTAGTCCTACTTACTTACACCTAGAAACCCCATTCAAACCTATTTAGGTTCATCTTACGGTGGACATGTTTGCCTGAAAAGGAATCTTTGAAATGTTTCATCGTTTTAGAAAAATAGTGCTTTCAAATTTGAGACATTTACAATGGGGCTCAATGGCAGATATTGGCACGTCAAAAAAGCACTTTCACCTAGAAACTCCATTCACACGTTTTATAATTCAGCTTTCTGTGGAGACACATGCTGGAACTTTTTACTTTGAAATGTTTTGTAGTTTCTGAGTTATTTAAGTTAAACGCCCAATGCATTCCCAATGGCAATAGCACAAACTTTGGCATGCTACTAGTCCTACATACTTACACCTAGAAACCCCATTCAAACCTATTTAGGTTCATCTTACGGTGGACATGTTTGCCTGAAAAGGAATCTTTGAAATGTTTCATAGTTTTAGAAATATAGTGCTTTAAATTTGAGAAATGTATAATGGCAGATAGTGGCACGTCAAAAAATCATTCACCTAGAAACTCCATTCACACTTTTTATAATTCAGCTTTCTGTGGAGACACATGCTGGAACTTTTTACTTTGAAATGTTTTGTAGTTTCTGAGTTATTTAAGTTAAACGCCCAATGCATTCCCAATGGCAATAGCACAAACTTTGGCATGCTACTAGTCCTACATACTTACACCTAGAAACCCCATTCAAACCTATTTAGGTTCATCTTACGGTGGACATGTTTGCCTGAAAAGGAATCTTTGAAATGTTTCATCGTTTTAGAAATATAGTGCTTTCAAATTTGAGACATTTACAATGGGGCTCAATGGCAGATATTGGCACGTCAAAAAAGCACTTTCACCTAGAAACTCCATTCACACGTTTTATAATTCAGCTTTCTGTGGAGACACATGCTGGAACTTTTTACTTTGAAATGTTTTGTAGTTTCTGAGTTATTTAAGTTAAACGCCCAATGCATTCCCAATGGCAATAGCACAAACGTTGGCATGCTACTAGTCCTACTTACTTACACCTAGAAACCCCATTCAAACCTATTTAGGTTCATCTTACGGTGGACATGTTTGCCTGAAAAGGAATCTTTGAAATGTTTCATCGTTTTAGAAAAATAGTGCTTTCAAATTTGAGACATTTACAATGGGGCTCAATGGCAGATATTGGCACGTCAAAAAAGCACTTTCACCTAGAAACTCCATTCACACGTTTTATAATTCAGCTTTCTGTGGAGACACATGCTGGAACTTTTTACTTTGAAATGTTTTGTAGTTTCTGAGTTATTTAAGTTAAACGCCCAATGCATTCCCAATGGCAATAGCACAAACTTTGGCATGCTACTAGTCCTACATACTTACACCTAGAAACCCCATTCAAACCTATTTAGGTTCATCTTACGGTGGACATGTTTGCCTGAAAAGGAATCTTTGAAATGTTTCATCGTTTTAGAAATATAGTGCTTTTAAATTTGAGAAATTCAGAATGGGGGTCAATGACCTTGGTATATTTTATGCACATGTCTGACCTTTCCATGCGGGCTCTCTGGCAGACTGGCCTGAACAGCAAAGTCTTCTGATAGACACCAAACCTATTACTCCCAAACATGGGAGTAACAAACCTATTTAGGTTCATCTTACGGTGGACATGTTTGCCTGAAAAGGAATCTTTGAAATGTTTCAGAGTTTTAGAAATATAGTGCTTTCAAATTTGTTCGTTTCACAAAGGTGGGTCATGGGCCCTAGGCCTAGAAGAAGTCGCTATTAGATTGTTTTGGGAGGTCATGAGCTTAGTTTTTTGTGACAACCCCAAAACCGGTGACAAGTCAAATTTTGCTCTTTGGGTATAAGTTTTCAAATTACTGTAGACAAGTATCTGCCTCTAGAATAGAAGTGCAGTAGCAAAGTATTACAACAAAATAATAATTATTCTAGTAAAATAAATGTACCAAATAGTACTTAAGTACAGTACAGTGTGTGCTTGAGTAAAGTACATTCCTCCACTACAGGCTTACGTCAGGCCTCAGTCACATGATGGTAAATCCTTTTAGATCTCCTTATGTCACTCAATTGTTCAGACAGTAGATTAGGGGGGATGCTGTTGTGTTGGTGTTTGTGTCTTGTTTGTTTAGGTGATCATTCAGACAGATGGAAGGGTTAGTTCAACGCATTCATTTATGAAGAATCAGATTAAAACGGAAGGAAGCTGCAAGAAACATAAACCAAAATAAGAAAGAGTCCTGCGTGTATTTCAGCACTGCTGACAAAGTCCTGAGCTTGTGTTACACAGAGATTGGTGACCTATCGATACGGATCATATACGTTAGACTTCTGTTTTGTTTGACTCTTTGACAAATAGCCACAGTTTTCTATGAGAAAACTACGAGAGATTGGATTTATTTATCCTGCTGACATGTAGAAATACATCTCTGGACAACTATAACTGCATTTCAAGTTTCATGATGATTGTGTTGAGAAAGTCGTTGTATGTCAACATGGGAGTAACAGATTTGAATAGGTCATCGGCTTTGGTGTTGCCAACAGTTGGGAGTTTTTGGACCTGCAGACAGTGGAAGTGGAACCATTAAGTCTCGCAACACGTTGACACAGTGTCAGCAGAACGAACGGAGACATGTTGCATCTTATCGCGAGAGTTTTGTTATTTGTGTTGCTGTGGTGTCTATCAGAAGACTTTGCTGTTCAGGCCAGTCTGCCAGAGAGCCTGCATGGAAAGGTCAGACATGTGCATAAAATATACCAAGGTTATTGGCACTGTCTAACTAATGATACTGACATACTAACATGATACTGACCGACACAGAGAGGATTGTGTGCACATCTCAATGCCTATATTCAGGCCAGGTGCTGGATGTCATGCATCAAGGCAAACATCAAGGAAGAGGAAGAACATCCGCACACCAGTTTGTAGAGCTCCGAGACAAAAATGCAACGTTTCGACCGACTAGGTCTGGCAAATCCATTTGCCTGATGACCTAGTCAGTCGAAAAAATAAAGTAAGTCTCAGAGCTCTACAAACTGGTGTGCGGGTGTTCTTCCTCTTCACTAACATGATACTGACATGATACTAACATGATACTGACATGATACCAGGGCTTGACATTAACATTTTGAGGCGCTTGTCCTTCTGACAAGTACATTTCCCATTTACTTGTCCGGGTACAAAAGTCACTTGTCCGGAACACGAACACACACAAATACATTTTAAATCAACTAACTGTAAGTTGGTTTTGGTGAATACATGTTTGAAAATTAGATGAATATTCTCAGTTTACAACTTAATAGCACTAGAATGTCTGTGACCAGACATACATTTCATGAAACGGAATGGCGGACAAGAATATTGGAAAACTGACATTAGGAATGTCACACAATATTTATGACTGCTAGGAGCGTCACAGATACAGTGAAACCAAGAGTCACTTGTCCAACAGACAAGTAAAATTTGAATGCACCGGAATGATTTATTACTTGTCCCGGACAACAGGCCAAGCCTCAATTTCAAGCCCTGGATACCATCATGATACTGACCATGATACATACATGATACTGACCATGATACATACATGATACTGACCATGATACATACATGATACTAACATATTGACTATGATACTGACCACCGTCCTGACATCAGTTTCATGGTCAGTATCGTGTCAGTGTAATAATCACATACTAACAGTCCAGTTTAATGTATTGTCGTAAGGGGACTAGATATTGGATAATTATTTATGTAGCCTATATTGGGATAATATATTCATTCCATCCATTTCTAAACACATTTTTACATTTATATAAAATAGATTGTCTGATGTCTGCTGCAGGTTGTTCATGATGACCACACACACAGCCCTGCCAGCCAGCAGTTACAGCACCAGTTGAACAGACTTCAGGTGGTTCATGAGGACCACACACACAGCCCTGCCAGCCAGCAGTTACAGTACCAGTTGAACAGACTTCCTGGTGTCTGTCGAAGAATCCGCAGGCGCAGGATCACTGTGCTGGTAACATAAACAGTGATGTGTTAATGCAGTGGTTTTCAGACAGTGTGGTCCGGGGACCACCAGTGGCCCTTAAGGGGGTTCCAGGTGGTCCCCAGAAAAATGATGAAGTTGGTAACCAAATGTACCCTTATAGATCTTTAACTCTTCAGAGCGCAAAATTAAACCAAATGGGCCCACAAGGGTCCATTTGGTTTTACGCTCTCAAGAGGCGATGTTGTTGAACATCACCTTTACTTAATTTACAAGAAAGAAGAGAATGTAGAAGAAGTTATTTTGATCCATGTTGCCTGTTATCTTTGTACTACCACATCAATAGGCATACAGTATCGAATTGTGGATAAAACCCACCTTATCCAACAAAACATATTCTACACTTACTTTGGATGAATTGAAAATGTACCTGGGTACACTTCTGCAAACTGTTAATACAATTTTCAATCAATCAATGAAATGGTGGTAGTTCACCTCAACATTGTGAGAAAATAGGACACCATTGCCATCTAGTGTCTAAACGTTGTAGGTTTTTCCTGAGGAAGCAACATTAACTAGTAAATTAATGTAAAGGAGATAGAGCACTGTACCTCATGATGTAAATATCAATATATTATTCTTGTATATATTTTCAAAATGTTTCAATAGCTTCATATTTTACCATTCCTTTTTTCCCCCTCCCTATGACACCCATAATTATGTGTCTCAAATAAGGATGCCAGGTTGCCATGATTTTTTTTCCATCTCCCTTGCAACATTCATGCCATTCTGATTCAGTTTATTTGTGTGTGTGTGTGTGTGTGTGTGTGTGTGTGTGTGTGTCGGTTTCAGTGTAATGTGATCAAGTACTGCACCGCATCGCTGGGGATCAAGCCGGGACATCTGTGTCACTGTCCAAAAAAGTCCAGATGTTCCCACTTCTTCCTGAAGAGCCTCTGACGACCCCAGGATCATGCAGCATTTAACCCAGTGTATACATACTGTACATGGATACAGGATAAACAAGTGACTGCCTGCATGCACACACACAATTTTGGAAATAGAACGGGAACGGAAACTGTTTTTCTGGGGTTCTCTCTCCTTATTGGATTCAATTTGTAACCCACCTGAACATGTATGTTCACTAAAATAGCTACTGAACAAGCAATCTATATGCTATCACAACATAGAGCTCCAACTGTTTTGTTTTATCAACAAGTGCTAGTTAACAGGTTCCTAACGTTGGATGGGTGTTGGTCAAACTCAATACCGACCCAAACATGTATATTACACTTGTTTATAGCTTGTGATAATCGTCCTCCCCCATCCCTCCACTCGATGCACTTTAATGTACTTTTATTAAATGTTGATTTAAGTGCAGTACTACTTTGAAAACGTAACACTGACATGTTTAAATTTAAAGCAATAGTCTGATTATTCATATCAGCCCTGGGAAAAAATAAAAAAAAGATCACTAGGGTTGGGATTCCCAGTGGGATCCTTTAGGATTGTATTGAATCCTGTTCCTTAATGATTACCTCTTAACGGTCCCCTTCAAGGACTCCTGTAGTGTGTGTATAATTCTAAATATATACACATTTATATAACTTTGGCCATATTGTTTTATAAAGAAATGCAATCACATATAATATTGCTTACATATTATGTAGTGGTTCTCAAAGTGAGGTCCAGGGACCCTTATAATTCAAATAAACAAATGGACCCCGACAGGTCTGTAACCGAGTGTACAAATGGAACCAAATGGACCCGTATGGTCTGTAACAGAGAATGCAAATGGTTCCATTAGTTCTGTAAACACTGGTATTGTAATTGTATTACCGAATATGTTAACGATTACAAATGTGATGGAATTCCTCCATATTGGATCCAGTTTTGGAGCCCAACCCTAGTCATCATCACAGCCCCATGACACCAGCTCCCAGGAAACCCGGGTGGAATGCTCTGGATTAAGAGCGTCTGCTAAATGCCTACATTGTAAATTGTGCATCCACTCAAGTCTATTTTAGTTCAACACGGTGGTTCTGCAGTGGTGGAAAAAGTACTCGCATGTTTTACTTAAGTAAAAGTATCAACTATCAATACTGCAATATAGAAATACTCTGTTACAAGTGAAAGTCCAGAATTCAAAAATGTACTTGAGTAAAAGTAAAAACAGTGACCTTAAAGTACCAAAAGTAAAAGTACTCGTCCCATTTCAAGTTTTCAAATGTATAAACATTATTTGAAAATAGCAGATCTACAAGCTCACTGTAGCTAGGATCAGCTATTTTCAAATGGCCAAGTATCTAAAGTGTTCAAATAAATGTAGTGAAGTAAAAGTATTGGAAATACTCAAGTACAGTACATATACCCCAAAAGTGTACTTAGTTGTAGATAGTATCTTTCCACCACTGGAAATCAGTCACAGCGACTGATAACTTCAGATACACCAGGAACTAACAACTCTTTACCAGTGCAGTTAAGTCTGCACTGGTCTCGCTGTAGACAATTTCCATCATACAAGTCTGGACGATTCGAGGATAAAGCACTTTTGTATTGCATTGGAAAAATGTGCACGGATGAAACCTTTCCGATTTCTGATCTGCTTTTGGGATGCATAGTTCCATACTCTATGTAGCATTCCAAGATTGTGGAATAGTTGTCCGGCTACGGAAGCAGTGGAAAAAGTACTTACTTAAGTGAAAGTATCAATACTGCAATATAGACTTAGGCCTGACTCACACCTTCGCAACAGACTGATGTATGCTGCACACAAAATGAAGTGGAAACCGAGCTACACTTCCTAACCATCTGTCCATTGTACCAAGACATCAGAGACACATACTTCCCACAGATTACACACAGATTTTTGAAAACATGACCAATGACAAAAAACTCCCATATCTGCTGGGCGAAGTACAACAATGTGCAAAAACAGCAGCAAGATTCGTGAGTTGCTGTGATAGGAGAAGGATATCAAACGGAACACAACCACCCTAAAGACTAATCATTGTGTATATTCCTGCACTATACCTGCATCCAGTGATCTTGGTACAATATAGAAATTGATCTATTGAAGATTCTGACGTTCAAATGTACATATTTTTTGTTTTGATTGTATTGCTGTATTGTTGTATTGTGCTTTGGCAATGTAAACGTATGTTTTCTCATGCCAATAAAGCCCTTTGAATTGAAATTGAATTGTATGCTTGTTGTATGAGGTGTATAGCTGATGCAAGCTCGCAATGCATTTCCAATGGGAGTCACATGGTTTGACACAACATTTGTGTTGTATGAGGGGGAGGGGGGCAGTCGAAACACAGCCGAAAGCCATACAACACAAATGTTGTCAAACCATGTGACTCCCATTGGAAATGCATTGCGAGCTTGCATCATTTATACATCTCATACAACAAGCATGCATCAATGTTGTATGCTAGATGTAAAGGTGTGAGTCGGGCCTTTGGCCTCACTCACACCTTTTGATCTAGCATACAACATTGATGCATGCTAGATGTAAGCAAGATGTAAGTGTCATGGCCGCCCCAATGCATTTCCAATGGAAGTCACATGGTTTGATACAATATTTTACACCACAATATATACACCACTGGACACGAGACTAAGTCCACACTGAAGAGAGAGACAGGCTTTTGGGCAGCTAGTATGTTTATTTACTCGATGTAAAGCGTTCTTGGGTTCCTTGAGAGGCGCAATACAAGTTATAATTCTCCATCTTTTTGATATCAAGGAACGCACGCCATAACTGATTTGTCAGGTTACAATGGAACCAAACAGAGCCGTAAGGGCGGGTCCGTTTGGTTCCATTTGCACACACTCAAGAGTTACAGACCTGTAAGGGTCCATGCAGGGTCCAGGCACCCTCAAGGAACCCTGAGGGTCCCTGGACCCCACTATGAGAAACACTGGTTTAACAAACACGTTGGATCTGGAACTCTAAATTAAACAATTTTTATCATCCTGCATATTTTGTTGTACATCAAATAGCAAAAATAGTGGCACATTGTGTGCTTGTAGATTGGCTATTTCCACCCCCAAATGTTTGCCTATTATATTATGGGCATGCCCAGAATAGGGATGCTAGGGTTCATGTGTTTGAATCTAATGCACGCGCACACACAGTCACACACAGATGAATTCAATAAAATCGTAACATCAGTTGAATAAATAATGTAGACGTTTTGACCAATAGGAATCACATTTATCCGTCATATTCCAACGTTCAGTCTCTCGTTACGAGACAACAAGCGATGAAAAATTGATTTTTGGTTCATTTTCGTCAAATCCGAGGAAAACACTTTTCAAAACCGTCCGTGATGGGAAACAACCTTCATCTGTTGACGGAAGATGATAAAACATGGATTTTAAAAGTCTGTGTGATCCACGCAGTCCCACTGCGGTCCGGTCTCACGTGTCGCGCCGCATTGTGAGCTTGTAGATCGGCTATGTTCACAACTCCTTAAAGGACCACTTCACCACTTTTCAACTTCTCTTCCTATAATTGGTCCCAAGTAATGTTCATGATAAAATACCACAATTTTTTCCTACTCAGTCTGTGTCTCATAGGAAGGCTGTGGGCAGTTCAGAAACCCGTCCACCAGTGACATCATCGATGTCACTGGTGAAAAGTTGCAATGCAAAAGTTGAAGCCATCGTTCTCACGATAATAAAAATCTAAATATATTTTAAAACAAATCTTGTTTAAAAAAAAATCTGCCTAATGATGATGTCACTGGTGGACGGGTGTCCAAACTGCCCAAAGCCCTCCTATGAGACACAGACTGAGTAGGAAAAAATGGTGGTGTTTTATCATGAACATTAGTGAGGACCAATTATATGAAGAGATGTTGAAAAGTGGTGAAGTGGTCCTTTAAACATTTGTTTTCTAATTCATGGAATCAATGGAAATCGTTGAATTCTGTTTTAAAATTCATGATTTTCTTTTAGCTTTTTTGGAAATATTGTTTTGAAATAAATAATTAAAAACAAAATGTAGGAAACAAAAAATAAAGGGACCCATAAAAATGTGTCCACGACTCACTGTTAGGGAAACTGGCAGTCGCTGGGGAAAAATAATAATAATCTTGAGAATCACTGGTCTCTGTCCAGTTTTAGGATGTGATTCCCAGCCGCTCTTGGTCCATGGTCCTGATACTGGAGTGTTCAGATTTTTTTTCCACCTGGTCCTTAGATGCATTCTTAAGGTCTTAAGATGGCTCAGATCCAAGGACCTGGTCCTAAAAAGAAAAGTGAGGTCCGGGGGGGGGGTCCTTAGATGGATTCGATCTGCCGTCGGACCTTCTCCGAGGCCAGCCGGTCCAGGGAGCGCTGCCGGGCGACCACCACCAGGGCGAAGACCACCGTCAGAGACAGCATGACCGCCTCGAACTTCCAGAATAGATGCTCCTCCATCACGGTTGAACGACAGCTGGAGAGGGTGAGAGGGAGAGAGTGTGTAAAGGAGTTGTAGTGCAATTTTTCCACCTGAGATTTCACATTGTAAACAATGAATAGTACTACAGGATAATAAACTCATGCTGCTTGTCAATGTAGAACAGACAGACGGACGGACGGACACCGTTTGTCTCGGTAGGACCATAGACTGTAAATGAATGGGAGCATAATTTACAAAAAACACATCAAAAACCAAGTGTCAGGTCAACTACCAATTCACTTGAATGGAATGACAATTATTCTGCAGCCAGCAGGAGGGGAAACAGACACCAGAGACACCCTTTGTGAGAACTGCAGCGTTTTCATTATTTCCGCATTGGCTTCAGTAGCGGACACTTCCCGCCTGGGACAGACAGACAGAGTTGTTTGTGTCTGTAGGACAGACAGACTAACCTCATATAGTCATCTTTGTTGGACTTGGTGCAGTTGACTTTCTCCACATAGCCCGTCTGTCCACAAGCTGACCACGACTTCTGCGCACACACACACACACACACACACACACACACACACACACACACACACACACACACACACACACACACACACACACACACACACACACACACACACACACACACACACACACACACACACACACACACACACACACACACACACACACACACACACACACACACACACACACACACGAGCTTTTTAGGTTTCACATCAATTATAGATAGATTGGTTAATTCATCCAGTATCACGTCGAGACACGAGTTATCAAAGAGGGGTCCTTGAAGGTTCCAGGGGGCCGACAGCTAAATTAGTTAATATTGCATTAAAATCTGCTATTCTCAAAACAATCTTGAAAAGATGTGAACATTTATGAAATGCTTTAAGAACATTAATCTTATACAGGGACCTCTGGCACGGCACAACACAACATGTTCGGATGGGGTCAAACTGTCGGTCGAACCACCCAACTTTGGAGATTTAGAATATTTAGAATGACAGATAGAGAAAGTCAGATAGAAAAATCTCCACATTAATAATGGTAAAAGATAAATAAATAAATAATTCTACTCGAGCTGTATTTAGGTAAAAAACAATAACCCATTCAAGTATCTGACAATGTATAAAGTCACTTTTTTGTTGTTGCTTTTTTTTATTATCTTGAAAATAAAATTTAAATATTTTAATTAATCTACTGTCACACAGTAAAGATACTCACAGTCATGAAGTCGTTGCACTGAGAGCATTCTACTGTCACCACAAACTCCTCCAGCATCCAGCAGGGGGCAGTAGAGGGCTTACTGGCTGCTGGACACAACACCACACATGGAAACCACATGAGAACACACACACAACCCCACACACACAATGAATTGTTTCCCGAACTTGGGTCCGCGGACCCCCAGAGGTCCTTGAGAGAGTCCCAGGGGGTCCGCTGCTAAATGATAATTAGGAACCAAATGGACCCTTATGGATCTGTAACCTTAGCGGGTCCATTTGGTTCCATTTGTACACTCAGTTAAAATTTTGGGGGTCCCAGAGATAGAAATGCCATTAAATAAGGGACTGTAGCCTAAGTCAGATCACACCTGGGGCCCTTGAAATTAAAATGGTTGAAAATCACTGCTAGAGCCGTACAAATCTTCTCTTATGGGGTTTTTTGGCATATCTTTTCAAATGGGGATCCGCAGGCTAATGAGTATCATTTTGGGGGTCCTTGACATGAAAACATTTGGGAACCACTGCCATAATGGACACACTGTATAATATAATCATGATTATATATCCCCGATTAGTCTTCATGCTACGCCATGTTCTGAAGTGTAAAGCAGTAGGTTCTCAACCTGTGGGTCCCAGGGGGATCCCCACGTGATTTATAATCAACTTCAATCTAATATTGCAACTACCAAATTGGCAATTAAGATAAGAAAGAGACAAACAATTTGAAAATAGCCTATCAGCAAGCTCAAAACACCTTGCGCTGCGAAGCGTTGTGAACTTGTAGATCTGATATTTTCTTATTTTTCACCAGTTCAAATATGATTATTTTGGGGGGTCAAGACCTGAAAAGATTGAGAACCACTGCTGTAAAGTACTGTAAAGGTAAGGTCTGTTTTATATTATTAGTGGTTTCCATTGAGTATTTGTATGACAATTAATGGTCAACTTAAATGTTGTAATGGTGACAGCCCCTCTATATTACCATTTGTACCAATGAGTTAGTATTACATTACTATATTAGTAGTTGTACCAGCGAGTTAGTATTATATTACATTACTATATTAGTACCAGTGAGTTATTATATTACATTACTGCATTAGTAGTTGTACCTGTGAGTTAGTATTACATTACTATATTAGTAGTTGTACCAGTGAGTTATTATATTACATTACTGCATTAGTAGTTGTACCAGTGAGTTAGTATTACATTACTATATTAGTACCAGTGAGTTATTATATTACATTACTGCATTAGTAGTTGTACCTGTGAGTTAGTATTACATTACTATATTAGTAGTTGTACCAGTGAGTTAGTATTATATTACATTACTATATTAGTAGTTGTACCAGTGAGTTAGTATATTACATTACATTAGAGCCATACCTGATGTTCTCTCCTCGCTGAGCAGGGCTGCTCCAAACACCCTAGAAGAGAAGATCAACGTGGATTAAGCCAGGGATAATTAACGGGCCGCCGGCCATTATTGAGAAATAAATCCTGACAGGGCGTGTATTTAACTATTTATATATATTTTTTTTTATATAAATAAAAAAGGCACAATATACGGTTACTGTATATGACACAGATGCTTTCCCGGATCGAAAGGTATAAGATAATAAAGGCTTTGAGTGAGTTAACTTAATGGATTATAAACAAATTGCTGTCAAAGGGTGCGTCAAGGACATCTGGGACCCACCTGAGAGAGACGAGCCCCCAGAACAGCGCGTGTAGAACCAGAACCCGGGGTCTGAAACACGCCACAGGAATCCTACAGTCCCCCTCCATGATCCTGTAGCGCCACCTGGTGAATGGACCAGCCACCCTGAAGACACGCCACACTCCACTTGTGTTGACTACACCAACGACTAAAACGCTAAGACGATTCACTAGCTAAAAATGATAAGACTGAAACACTTTGACTGGGCAGGTTGACTGGGTGTTTGTCACCAAGTCTCAAGTGTTTGCTTTCGGGTTCTTCAGTCCATGTGGAATATTTCCATGAGAGCCATGATTGTTTTTTTTTGTTTTTGTACTGGACTGACACGGCGGTGGCAGAGGTCACGGGTCGAGGGTCAGCATTACCGTCCAGTGATTGAACCTGGAGGAGAGATAAACACTGTCACAGTTATAGAGTTGCACCTACCCCGTTTTCTCTAGTCTTGTCACAATTATTACATAATCACAATTATTTGAGATAATCTGAATTATTTTTGCATAATCGTCAATCGTTTCCATGTTGAAAAATGTCCATACATTTTCAATTAAAAAGAAAAATAGCAGAAATAGCAGATCTACAATCTGATTGATTGAAAATGTTATTTCACAGTATGTAGAATGGGAGCATTTCAAACAAAAGCGCAGTTTTTGTCAATACAAAAACTGCTACTTTGTGGACGAAAACATGAAAAGCACAATACTTGTCCACCATTGTCAGGGTCCACCATTTTCAATTCATCATAAAACCCTACAATACAACATTTAGTCTGAAAAACCTTAGTCAACTTCACCATGCCGGCTTTTGGTGGACATTTGTCAAAATAATATTTTTCCATGCACATACAAATGAGTGGACACTAATATTACAAGAAAGCTATAGGGGGAGAGCGTAGTGACATGTTCGGTAGGATTTTGACTTATTTTGGTGCCATCTTCCTGCCTACATGTAGGCTAGTAGGATGCTAGGCTACTTGGCTGCCAGTCTGTAGTTCGTAAGTTTGCTTGTCAGTGACGCTGGTGTGTATACTGTCACTGCAGTACACCATCTTCCATCTCTCCTATCTTTGACTTGTCACAACTCTTCTACTCTATGGCTCTGGATCGACGCCTCGACGGTGGTATTATTATTATTCGCCGTTAGAAAATGTTCAGGTGTTCTGATCTGATAGCCGCCTCCCCTCCCCTCATGTCAAAACAGTTCTCAATGTTTACATCTTACTTGACGAGAAGACATGTGGACATATCCTTATGGAACCAGGGAGAGGGGGAAAAACACCACAAGAGTGACGAGTGATCAGTCAAACATGTGTTCTCTCCGCAGTAAATAAATAATCTGTCTGTGTAGGCTATGCAATCTGACCATTATAATTTTGATTACACTGTCTCGTGCTCGTTTGAGGACAGGTAGAGAGCAGAGCATACAGGTGTTTGGGAATGTTGCTGAAGGTTATGTTATTTTGTCAGCTGACACCCAAATCAAAGAAACCATACAGCGTGTATTTTGATAATTAAGCAGCAGCCTACTACTATAGCCTACTGGTAGGCAGGAAAATGGCAACCAGAATAACCCGTTCTGAGCGAAACTCCTCCCTAAGCTCTGGCCCTATAGAGCGTCGCAGTCCTGGAAATGAAACCCAATGCATTTTCCTCATAGACATTTCTTAAAGTATTTATTTAAAGACGGTTACGCCGCGGACAAAGCCAACTCGAGTCGTGACAACTCATGACAACACAAACAATATTTTGGACCAAACAAATAATTAGAAAGAAGAAAAAAACGGCAGGTTACAACACTTTTGTTGTTGTTTTTCTTCTTTGAGCGACGCTCTATAGCCTTAAATCTGTAGGTGTGTAAGTCAGAGCCATTTAATAGAAGAGTTACGATATTGAGGGGGCAGACACAGAGCGCTCGAGCGCTGTTCATGCAGCCTGAACTGAGACAAGCTGGAGTTGGAAATGCATTGTTTTCAACGAGGGCGGTGCAAATAAGAGCTATTTTAAGCATGTGTGCAACATGACAACTGTTTTAAAGTATTGTACAGTAACAACTGTAAAAGTCTCTTTAATGTTTATGTTGTATTACTACAAAACAATCTAAATTAAAGGGATTTAAGATCATTAAAGCGGGGCTGTTGCCTGAGTCCAATGCATTTCTGCCTACTTCCGAGCCGCCATTGGACTGGCCCCATGAAGTGAACGCAGTTTGCGTAACTCTGTCTATATCTAAGGCTCTGGTCAGAGTGCACAAACAGAACCAATGTGTGCACTCTCACAGTACGTTTTAACAGCGGGCGACAGCCAGACGAATTTTCCGGAAGTGCATTATTTGTCAATGGGACCCGGCAACTACTGGCAATAGCAGGCGATGGTCGAAAAGTGGGCGGAGGAACGTCGTCCGAAAAGATAAAAATAATTCATCTTTTGGGCGACATCGCCCGGCGATAGTGGGCGATAGCCAATGAAATCCAAGCGACGCTCGCCGTTGGTCTCCCGCTGTTAAAACGTACTGTCACAGTACGTTTTAATAGCGGGCGACAGCCAGACGAATTTTCCGGAAGTGCATTGTTTGTCAATGGGACCCGGCAACTACTGGCGATAGAGGCGATAGCAGGCGAACCATAGAGTATATATATAATAGAGACTGAACTGGCGCGAAGCTCCGCCCCCCCAGCTATTCATGTCAGTGGAAGTTGCTCAGTGGCGTTTTGAAGCACCCGGAAGACTGCCGGAAGTACCGTCTCAGAACGTCTACTTCCGCATTTGACCACCAAATTTTGGTGGTCAAATGCGGAAGTGCAACCGAGCGCTCAATGTTAAAGCCCAGCTGCACGGGGTTTCCCGGTCATGAATCCACGGGTCCGCCTGTAGTCCCTCCTCCTACCACTAGGGAGGAGAGCTTCAACGTTGGAAAGTCTGCCTGCCCCCTTGAGGCGAACAGGCGATGGTCGAAAAGTGGGCGGAGGAACGTCATCTTTTGGGCGACGTTGCCAGGCGATAGTGGGCGTTAGCCAATTAAATTCAAGCGACGCACGCCGTTGGTCTCCCGCTGTTAAAATGTACTGTCAGAGTTATTGGAGAGATAAGTGGGAACCACTGACTGTACCAGTGGACCCCTAATGTGCAGTGTCACAGAAAATCAGTGTCAAACATACTCTGAGGAAAACTAGTTGGAGACTGACATTCAGTCTTATAATCAAAATTACATTATGTTATTACGGTATGTGTATTCAATATAAAAACGAAACCGTCACTGTCCTCAGTTCAGCCCATCACAGTAGCATATCCGTTACCGTAAACTTGTTAACCTAACCCCCACTTGATGTAACGTAATTTGAGTAAGCCGTTTTCATTTCAAGGACCCCCAGATGAATATGTATTTGGCTGCCCCGGCCCTAACCCCCTGAAGAGGGGGGGGGGGGCACTCATTTAGGTACAGTAAAACAGCTTCACAAAATATAATTTAGAATAGACTCTACGGACTGTTGTTTACACTTTTTGTTATGGCGTTCAACTTCGATGCTATCTGTTAGCTTAGCTAAGTTCACATGATTTACACCCACACACATGAACACGTTCGCAACACTAGCTTGCTCACCAAGCCAACAAGAATGACAATCACCTTATGTTACTGATCGATGGCGAATAAATTACTGTTCATCATAAGCATCATCCACGCATAACGGACAACTCTATGATAACGGAATGGTGGTGACTGTGTTTTAGCAGCGGATGCTAAACAGCTAACAATAGCCAACAAGCTGCTAAATCAATAACAGTGTTTGGTTGGAGGCTGCTAACGGGCTAGATAGCAACACACAGTAGAAACTCACCGTCAAACAGAAGGTGACGAGCAGACTGCGGCCAGTGACGTTGTGACGCACTTTAATTGTTGTTTAGTTTTGTGGTGCTGGAAATGTAAACGTATGACTGCTCGCTGCCTGCTGACGTCGGGGTTGAGTAACTTGAGTTCTTCTAGTCTCGCGTTGCTGAACAGCTTCGCAGGTTGCACATCCGGTCTAGGGCGGATACGGAAACGGAATGCGTGTGGATCATACTCTATGGTGTGGATCTTAAAGTATATGGTATATTATATATAGCCTACTCTAAGGTGTGGATGGATATGCGTGTAGTCTCGCGTAGCCAGACAACTACGTTAGCTCCAGACACGCGCACAATACCCCTGACGCGCCGTGATGGTGTCATTTTGCATTTTGCACTGCAGGATAATCAAGAAATATTGAAGAAGGACACGTCACCCGGGTGACATGCGATTGATTGATTGATTGATTGATTGATTGATTGATTGTATTGTATTATTTTGGAAAAAGAAATACAACAGACCATATTACTTTATACTTACTTATGCTCTTCTAAGTTCTCTGGGGCATATAGCCTAAGAAGGCATTGATTGCGACCAAAGGTCGCAGAAAACTATGAAGACTTGCATTTTTGTCACGTCACTCACAACAATTCCCGTCACTCTGTCATGTCACCTAACTCAAATCCCTGTCGCTCACCCCAGGCAAGCCCCCAGGTCATTGTGACATCAGCCCGCTGGTCACCCCAGGCCAGAGTAATATAGTGTAAGAGAGTGCCGACACTAGCGTTGACTCCATTGTAACAATGGAATGCGGAAGTGCTCATTCTATCTCAATGGGATAGTTCCAGCCATAGGAGCAATGTTTGGAACTATAGCCCATAGGCACCCGCTTTGCGGCGAGATCAAAGCGTGTCGCTACTCTCCTACTCTACACTCTGTCCCAGGCTTTTCCTCCGATGTGGTGGAAAACCTGGTGAGGCGAGGTTAGTCCCAGGCAAGCACCCAGGTGCCCAGGTCATCGTGACATCATCATGACATCAAGGACCATATAAGGTAGCTCGAACCAGAGCTGGTTGTCTCGTTAGATCCCGCTGCAGTGGTGTCCGATCCGAACTTAACCGGTATGCAGAAATTTCTAACCCAACGATATCCGGTTTGTAAAGCCACTAAGGCAGATATCACTAAGGAATATGCCATATGATGCGTTCCACGGTAGAACACACCACTGCAAAGAAATATAGAAATGAGAGGGGAAATAAAAAGACTCAGCAATCGTACGACATGACATGTCACATTTTCTGATCTCTTGTTTATTCACTGTGCACATTATATGATTTTATTGAGGTTTCTGAAGAGCATATTGTATAATTGTATTGAGGTTCCTAAAGAGAACACTGTATATGCCTACTGTAATTGTATTGAGGTTTTTAAAGAGCATAGCATGTGGGTCTTCACCCACACTGTCACCTTTTACAAGACTTCAGTGGTGATGGTCTTCATGGAGACATGGACAGAAGCCCCGAGGAACAATCAGATTATTCAGACATTGACACTGTGTTCTCACCTAGCTCTCTGATGTCACACACATGCACGCACACATGAATTCACAGGTTTACTATACTTGTGAGGACATCAACCTTTTAGCAATTAATGAATGCCATTTTGTTTTTAATACATTTTGCCTATTTTATCCGTAAGCCTAAAGACCCCCCACAAAAGCAGATCTACAGTTGTGGGCTTGTAGATCGGCTAATTGTCTGGTTCATGTCACTGGCACGCAACACAACTATGAATCATGTTTAACTTTAATTCCAACCCCCCCTCTAAGGGGATATTATCAGATCAATGTCCAATCTGGGAATATATGTTTGTAAAGGTGCATGTACTGTACAGTAACACATCTCCCAAAGATTGAAATTCAGTTTCCCTAGGATATTCTGACAGTTGCTGAAAGTTGGGATATCAATCATTAACAACCTATCCTATATGCTGCATGCATGCACATTAAATGACATTAAGCAGAATGACATTTTGTCAAATTTTGACAAAATGTCATTCTGCTTAAAGTAACATGTGACGGGTCAAACCAGGGGGTTATCCATTGCAAGCATTTCTTCTGCACGAAAAACACTCCTTGGGCTAAAAACGGGCATAGCCGTCATCACAAATGTGAGGAGGTATCCCAATTTTCAGTCAGCTCTCAGAATTGCTGAATTTCAATCTTTGTGATGTGTTACTAGATACCTTTACAAACACATTGGTGAAGACATTTATTGGCAAGAAATGTATTCCCAGATTGTATTAGTATCCCCTGACTCAATGTCTAATCCTGACCTAACCCCAACCTGAATCCTTTCTAATTCTAAACATTAGGAAACACCAGGAAAATGGTCCTCACAATGTCTATTTCTCATATTCTACTGTACTTGTTGTGAGGACATTTGGTCCTCACAAGTATAGTAAAACACACACGCACACACACTCTCTCTCTCTCCCCTCCCTCCCCTCCCTCCATCTCTCTCTCTCTCTCTCTCTCTCTCTCTCTCTGTGACAGTTTATGTCAACTCATCAAAAATCATTTTAAAATTAGAGTCTCCACTCGTCTCTGTTGATTGACTGACAGATCGATTGGTTAAATGATGGCTGTGAACATGTCACGCATCCACACCCTCAAATCCATGCACGCACGCACGCACGCACGCACGCACGCAGGCAGGCAGGCAGGCAGGCAGGCAGGCAGGCAGACAGACAGACAGACAGACAGACAGACAGACAGACAGACAGACAGATTCAAACATTTCCAAGAGTTTTCAAGCTGTCAGATCTGTTGTGTTGGCAAAATTCAATCATGAATCAATTCTGTATGCACAAAAAAATAATAATAAATGAAACGTATCGTCGCTGGAAACCTTGTATGTCCACAACCGTTTTATTACTAGGCCCATTTCATAATATAAAATTGTGACAATAGCCGATCTAAACGCGCCGCACGCCGCATTTTGAGATATTTTCACTTTATATTTTAATTTTGAGATATTTTCACACTTGTATGATGAAGTGTAGGGCATGATTTTAGTAAAAAAGCTAAAATATGGAGATACGAGGTTTCTGCCCGACAGCGACGATATCAAACAATGTCTTCTGCCGCCTTGTATTTTCCAATGTGCACAGTATAGAATTGTATCGAGGTATCTGAGCACAGAGTACATTTCTGACCAGGGGTCATCGCCATGCTGGCTTATGGTTAGCCCTGGTCCAGTGCTTACAGCGAGTCTCTCACTGAGACTCGATGTAAGCGCTGAACCAGGGCTAGCTTATGGTGGACATTTCTGTCAAAATTACATTTTTGCCATGGACATACGTGGACTGGACATACATGCCTGATGAAGGTCTGAATGACCGAAATGTTGCTCAATAAATCTAATTCTAAGTGAAGACAGTGTGCAGGATCCTTTTTCACACATGCCATGGACATACAAAATGATCAGACAATAATATTACCAGAAACGCATAAAGAGCTTGCCCTGAATGACCATAAGAGGTAGCCTATGTAACTCTGCGAGTATTCAAACGGAACCAAACTGGACCCTTACACTCAGCCTGGGGGTCCTTGCAATTGCAAGTAAAACCAGTAGCCTACAGTGGACTCCTAATGTGCCATAGTGTTGTAGTAAATCAGTGTCATTCATATTCTGAAGAAAACCTGGAGACTTGACACTCAGGTGTTATGATCAAAACAAGAACATTAGCCTAATGCCATGGTGTATAAAAAGGACAATCAAACATTTGCCACAGACATGATATGTCCGTCCGTGTACACCTGACATATCGATGACCCCTGTTTCTGACAGTCTGGGCTGTCATCGCGAGACTGTCACTCACTTTGAACGCCTGT
>NC_136796.1:16379400-16601900 GCF_951216825.1 Electrona antarctica | reverse complement strand
TTGCCTTTCAAAGTTTTCAGGAGTGGCCCGTTTCGTTCAAAATGCTGCACATGTCCTGCTCATCCAGAATTCTATCCTCAGAGATGCTATGAGTGATCTGGCTCTGCATTTCCTCAACAAAATGAAGAAAATTGTTGCAAAAAACAAACAAACAAAAAAACACAAAATTACTCCTAAACCTTTTGCCAAACATCTCACACAGTCCTATCCTCCTGGTGGAGACCTGTGCCCAGAAGGGCACTTTTTCTAGTTTCCAATGTGACTTAAGCCACATTCAGAGGTGGTTTCAAATCTGATTTCAGGAGATCTGTCTCAGTCCAAACAACCTGATCTAAATCGGATTCCATGTAACTTGTATGTGACTTGTCTGTGTTCAGACTTATTTAAACAAATCAGATTCCAATCTGGATATGGCACAGATCTGATTCAGGCTGGATTTGGCTGCCAGTCTGAACTAGTCTCTCAAGACAGACTCACGTCAAGACACTGAAGACAGACTGTTGACTCAAGGAAAAACAGGGGGCGCTGTTTTTCCTTTATTTGCCGATGGGATTCTCAGATTGGTCTGAACAGACAGATCTGTGACAGATCCGATCTGGTCACTTGCAAATGCAGTTTGAATGGTCGGGCCAAAAGATCAGATTTGAGAAATAAATCACATTTGAATCAGATTTGAATGGATGTGACTGCAGTCATATAGAGCCTTCACTTCGTCCTATACACATCCCGCCCAACACTCCCTGCTAACAAGTGCCGCCCTCAGTCCATAGGATTACATTTAGCGACAATTATGACCCTCCCTGCCTGGCTTCCCTTCCCCCGAACACAGGTGGAATCAAACCCACAACCTCCGCAGTGGCGGGCAGGCCACAGACCACTGCACCACTCGAGTGTCCAACACAATTCCTCATTTCAAGGCATACTGAAGCAGCTGGGGTTAAGGTTAGTATTAGGATTGGTATTAGTAGATAGTAGTATTATTATTAGAACTAACTAACAACAACAATAATACTCTAACCTTCCCCATTTTGTATTCATATTTGCAATGTATAGTTTTTTTTCACATTGCCTTGTTTTGTGTGTCAGATTATACAGCACATGAAGATAAAAGATAAAAGCTACATTTACCGAATAATTCACATTTTGATTTATGTAGCTGTCAACTCATTCATATTGCATAGGTTATCTATGTCACACACGCACGCATGCACGCGCATGCACGCACACGCACACACGCACACACACACACACACACGCTGCTCTCTGTTCTCTCTCTCTCACGCACACACGCACGCACGCATGCACGCACGCACGCACGCACGCACGCACGCACGCACACACACACACACTCAACCCAGCTGAAATTATTGTATGAATATTATAATATATTGTGTGAAGTGGTTGGATAATTATGTAGGCTACACATGTATGATGTATATCACGGAAATCATATTTTGTTCATGGTTCAATATGACGTTTGACCAAAGTAAACCAATCATCATCATTTAAAAGCAGGGTTAAAACAACCATGGTTGTTCAAACTGTACCATTATAGCGTTACGCAGTGGTTACCAAACTGTGGTGCATGCACCCCTTGTGGTGCGCGAGCGCCTTCTAGGGGGTGCGCAACATGAAAAGGATAATGGTGGTGCTATGGTTTTATTTTAAATATATTAATGGTATGGTCTGGCTCGGCCCCTGGACTAAATGAGTGCTTTAAGTACAGACCTACATTTCGATGCCAATACTTTTGTAATTTTACTCAAGTACATTTTGAGTTATGTTGCAGTATTGATAGTATACTTTTACTTAAGTAAAACTTTTGAGTACTTTTTCCAACAGTGACGCACGCACGCACGCACGCACGCACGCACGCACGCACGCACGCACGCACGCACGCACGCACGCACGCACGCACGCACGCACGCACGCACGCACGCACACACACACACACACACACACACACACACACACACACACACACACACACACACACACACACACACACACACACACACACACACACACACACACACACACACACAGAATCTTATTAAGTGAAAGTGCCACCACTTTCAAGGTTTAAGTATTAAGTTTGAGGGGAATGGAAGTCATTGAGTGTGTGTGTGTGTGTGTGTGTGTGTGTGTGTGTGTGTGTGTGTGTGTGTGTGTGTGTGTGTGTGTGTGTGTGTGTGTGCAGTGGTGGAAAGTAACTAATTACATTTAGCCTACTAGAAGTTTTGAGGTATTTCATTAATTTAATTATACTTTACTTGAGTATTTTCGATTTCCAATACTTTTCTTCTACTACACTACATCTCAGAGGCAAATACCCTATTGTAGCTTTTACTCCACTACATTTATTTGAAAACTTTAGTTACTAGTTACTTTGATTATTATTACAAAACATTAAACACTTCAGCCCTTTATACATTTTGGCCATTTGAAAATAGTGTCACAATTATGTGTCGCAATGCGACGCATTGTGATCTTGTAGATCTGCTATTTTCTAAATATTTTCATACATTTGAAATGGGACATTCTGCATAGTGACTACTTCTGGCACTTAAGTACATTTTGATGCCAATACTTTTGTTCCAGACTTTTACTTTACAGAATTGATACTTTTACTTAAGTAAACAATTGAGTATTTCTTTCCACCACTGTGTGGTGTGTGTGTGTGTGTGTGTGTGTGTGTGTGTGTGTGTGTGTGTGTGTGTGTGTGTGTATGTTTTAAATATCTGGTCTGTCAGGACATTAGTTATATTTTCCTACCTGTCTCCTTTCAGAAGGTCATATTTAAATGCATGCTTGTGGACAGCAGTGCAACATGTATAAAGCAAACAGCACAAGGTTGTTTTGGTGTAAATAAATGAACCATTGAGAATGTTCCAACATACCCTAGAGTTAATTTGTACCTCTTATCTCGGCCCCACGCATACAGCAGCACTGACTCCACTATAGCTATACGGACACACTCTCCTCATCCCATACAGGGCATTCCAGGCAAGCAGTGGTGGAAATAGTACTCACATGTTTTAGGCTAAAATAAATCAATACTAAAATAATCAATACTGCAACTTACTCTGTAAGTAAAAGTCCAGAATTCAAAATGTGCTTGAGTAAAATTACAAAAGTATTTTGAAAAATAAGCAGTCATTGTGCAGAATGTCCCGTGTCAAGTTTCCAAATGTATACAAACACATTGCGAGTTTGTAGATCGGTTATTTTCAAATGGCCAAAATGAAGTGGTTGATGTATGTAATAATAATCAAAATCTACAGGCTAACCCATAACTAAGGTTTTCAAATAAATGTAGCTGAATAAAAGTACAATATTTGGATCTGGGATGTAGTGGAGTAGAGGTAAAAGTATTGGAATTACACTCAAGGAAAGTACAATACCTCAAGTAAGTAAATCTCTGCTGTCTGGAAGAACACAACTCCAAAATGTTCATTTTTCAGGAAATGAAAATCCAGCTCAAGTGGAGTTAGGAGGTTTTTGTTGAAGCGCTTTTTAATACTTTTCACTGGTTCCATTTTTTTAACCAATACACAGATGTAAAGGGTGTTCATACTGTTCAATAGCACTGATTTATAGGAAGAAAAAGAAACACACACACACACACACACACACACACACACACACACACACACACACACACACACACACACACACACACACACACACACACACACACACACACACACACACACACACACACACACACACACACACACACACACACACACACACACACACACACACACACACACACACTCTCTCTACAACAACCCTCCCAATTGGTCCTGTTAACTGACACACATCTTGACCAGAGATCTGACAT
This sequence comes from Electrona antarctica, assembly GCF_951216825.1. NCBI lineage: Eukaryota > Metazoa > Chordata > Actinopteri > Myctophiformes > Myctophidae > Electrona > Electrona antarctica. The sequence continues at coordinate 16,598,053 of NC_136796.1, read as the reverse complement.
CCTACTCGAAAAGCTGAGATTGCATGCCTTCTATTGCAGTGGTTCCCAAACCGCAGGTCCCCAAATAATTTGCTTCATGTGCAACATTGTTTCCTCACTTCAATAGTAAACACACCAACATACTATACGTCGGTTAGACATACTAACAGTGAGACACGCATTAGTCTGATGTAACACCGTGGCTCCCGACATGGGTGGCTGGTTACAACTAACCCGTGGCTGGTTAAAACTTGCATGCGTGGCAGGTTAAAACTAACCCGTGGCTCCCGACATGCGTGGCAGGTTAAAACTAACCGGTGTCAGGTTAAAACTAACCCGTGGCTTCCTGTGAGGTTAGGTTAAGAGTTAGGGTTTGGGGTAGGGTGTCGGACTAATGCCTGTCGGACTGTTAGTACGTCAGACCAAACACATGCACCCCCAACATCTGCACATTTCAGTGACACTTTAAGGACTAAAGGTCGGTAAGACCTTTTTAATACCAAATTGCCCAAATTGTCAAATATTATGTAAGAAAGAGGCAAACATTGTGAAAATAGCCGATCTGCAACCTTACAACATCTCGCACTGTGAGGCAAATTCACAGTATTTATCTGTGGAACCGTGAAAACTAAATGTAATGTCTAGTGCTTGTCTCCAGTTTAAATATGATTTTTTTGGGCGGTCACGGCCTGAAAGGTTTTGGAACCCTTGCTCAATTCCTGTGGATTTTACTTATGTATTTACTATTTAACCTGTGAAGTATTTTCCCTGTTTTTTTTATTTTGCACCTTATGTCTAGTAGTCATTACATGCCTGCTGCTATGTGGACCTCATGTCTCACCACTTTAACACCTTATGTTTAACCTCTTGTACATACTTATGCTACTTTTGTGCATATATCTTGATCGTTTTATGTTCTATTTGGTATGCTAATTTATTGTTGGGTCTATTCAATCGGACACGTTGTCGGACAAGTTGTGTAGGCCGCACATGGTGTGTGGCCCACTCGGGAATCGGAAGGTTGCTTGTTCGATCTCCGGCTCCACCTGAGTCAGTGACGAAGTGTCCTTGAGCAAGACAATTTGAAGCCTGCCAATCGGGCTCAGCCCTATCGGCATGACAGGTTGTGCGTTGGTCTAGCAAGTGGGAGACTGGGGTTCAATCCCCACTCCTGCGCATCACTACACATGTTTCCCTCTAACATCATGGTGTGTGTGTGTGTGCGCGTGCGTGCGTGCGTGCGTGCGTGCGTGCGTGCGCGTGTGATTAAAGGTTGAGCTGAAGGTTGAGGTCTGTCTGATGTAGATACATGAAATACACTTTGATAATGAGTCTATTTTAAACTGTGTGTAGCCTATGCACTATGCACGTGTGCTGAACAAAGAGCAGTAGATTGGTTTCATTATCTCTATGTAACAGGTTGGACGTAGGAGTGGAAATGTCAGTGTGGAGAGACGTAGGACCTACGTGCTTTTTTAATCAGAGCTCTGCTACATCAAAGAGAGAATGACACGACATTTAATACCCACAAATGTTAATGAATGCCCTCAATGTCACCGTCGATGGATATGTGTGTGTGTGTGTGTGTGTGTGTGTGTGTGTGTGTGTGAGAGAGAGAGAGAGAGAGAGAGAGAGAGAGAGAGAGAGAGAGAGAGAGAGAGAGAGAGAGAGAGATGCATGCACGCACGCAGGTATGCAGATCATAGGCACAGTGGTCTAGGGTTGCTCGGTTATGAAAACCCATACGCAGGATTTCACCGCAAGGGGGCTGGAGAGAATGTATTTTATTTTTTAGCCAGGAAATGAAAGAGATTGAGCTTGTTAGCAAGTTAAATATGGGGAAACACAAAATCAGGAGCTGAAAAACGCTGAGCTCCTGATGCTGTTGTGCCCGCACACACGTGCACATTGGGCAGTGGACGTGGAAAAGCCCCTTTGATCTGAAAACCCATGCTGAAAAAGGTAAATTTATGCCACTGTATAGAGGGTATGCGCATGCTTAAAGTGAGTGGCAAATCGAGTGGCAAAGGAACATGCAAAGTGAGTTTAACATTGTTTAACGTTGTTTAATGCAATCAGATAGGACTTTTCTGTTTGGATGTATGGGCTGTCAAGGCCAGAAAGTAGTTTTTTGCCACTCAGTAGGCGTTCCTGCATAACTTCCTGGTTTGATGATGATGTCACGCGCATACCCTCTATATAATAGGCAGGTTTCAGATTACAACTTTCAGGGTCTGATTCCACTAGCCTGGCTAATAAGCCAGACTCAAATCACACTGTCGTGTGGTATTTGAGTCTGGAGATGCTGTGTATGGATCTTGTTTCCCGGGGGGCGGGTTCAAACATTTTCTCTTTGACGCAATTGGTCAGAGCTACTGTCAGTCAAAGGTCTCAAGCATTGAACGTCACTGTACCAAAGCCCGCCCATATTGCATACCGTGTCCCCAGTTCTCTGGTGTAGGAAATGGGCGTACAATTGAGCCTCTCCAGACCGTAATCCGCCGGCAGGCAATTTTTTTTTTGCCAACGGCTGATTCGGTCTGGCTTATTAGCCAGTCTATGATTCCACTACAAGCTACTAGCCTAGCCCAGTGAGATTTATTTCAAAGTTGCCTCATTCAGTTCTAAATCAGTTCTGTTGATGAACAACAATGCACAAGTTTTTTGCTATACGTTTGAATTCATCAACATTTTGAAGACATGAATTAATCATCCAGTTACTTTTTCCAATAAGTTATTTTGTTTATCGTTTACTCACCTAGGTGATGTCTTTGAGTCACAGAGCATTTTTGTTTGTAAAACATTGCTTACGCTCTGTGACTGTGTACATTCATCTACTGATGCCTAGTCTGGACACATCTTCAGAATCATTGGACGTTTCGGGTCTTTCAACATCATACGCCCTCCTCCAGGTGACCCAGCTCTCTCTGCTGCATCGGTGGTAGCCTGGTAGGACTACTGCGGATGGCCTGTTCTCCCTACGGAATACATTTATAAATAAATAAAGTGGGAAGAACAGTAGTGGACTTTGAACCAGGGTAATTATTTATTGAGAAATATATCAAAATGTTCAATGTAAAACAAATATTTTCCTTTTTTTTTAAAACCCAACTTTTTCCAGCATAGATAAAAACTAAACAAAAACCAAACATTATTAAAAGAACAAGCAGGTAAATATTTCAGTCCGACAGTGTAATGAATAGAACAATGAACCTGGACTCTGCTGTCCCCTGCTGGGAAAAAAGACTCATGACATGTATGCATGGTTGCTTAAAGCAGTGGTTCCCAATGTGGGGTCCGGGGACCCCCAGGGGTCCTTGAGGGAGTTCCAGGGGGTCCCCAGCTAAATGGATAGTAAAGAACCAAATGGACCCCATGGGTCTGTAACTCTGAGACCCTAACAGGTCCATTTGTACACTCTCAGAGACAGTTAAACCGTGATTTTACAATATAAATTGGCGTCCCAGAGATTAAATGGGGGTCCGTAGCCTAATTCATATCAAACTGGGGGTCCCGAAATGGTTGAGAATCACTGCTAGAGCCGTAAATAATCTTCTCTTATGGGTGGTCCCTGCCGTATGTTTCCAAATGGGGGTCCACAGGTTAATAAGTGTCAATTTGGGGGTCCTTGACATGAAAATGTTTAGAAACCACTGGCTTAAAGTGTTAATTAGTTAAATAAATATATATTTTTTTATTTTCAAAAAATGTCCACCTGAAAATCGACACAAGTTCCAGATGATTGATTAGTTTAATGTGCAACACCAACATACAGTATAAGTGTATACAGCCTATCTGCACATTTCTAAGTTTATAATTGAATATTTTTTAAGACCTTTTTTAATACCAAATTTGCCAAATTGTTAAATATAACTTAAGAAAGAGGCAGACATTGTGAAAATAGCCGATCTACAAGCTCACAACCCGACAATTTTCACAATATTTATCTATGGAATGGAGTCAAACTAGATGAAATACCTCAACTCCTACAATTCCAAGTGCATGTCAAATATGTTAAAATATGATTATTTTGCGGGGTCGTGGCCTGAATGGTTTGGAAACTCTAGATGTAGGACAGTGATTCTCAATTACAAAATTTAAGTTGACGATTAATTGGTACACAGAAAATTGTGATCAACAATTTAATTGTGTTTTTGGCATTAAACATTGGAACATGTTTCCGTTTGCCATTTAGGCTTCGTAATCACAAATTACTGACATATTTAATCATTTTATTCGTAAAGAAAATTAAATAATGGAAAGAGCATATGTACACGTTTACAACGCGTCAAGCTTTAGATTTCTGCTATTTTTGGAAAATGTATAAACATTTTTCAATATGAAAACAATTACGTATGCAAAAATAATTGCGATTATCTGAAATAATTGCAACTTTGCAATTATGTAATAATTTCATTCTCACACATTTTCATGTCGACAAGGACCCCCAAATTAACGCATGTAAAGCTGTGGACCCCTGCTTGAAAGGATTTTGTGTCAGGGACCCTGGCTGTCTATACTGTAGCCTGTACTGTAGGTGCGCAGAGAGTGAAACCAATATGATCTGAATTTTCATTCTTATACATTCGCTCATTGGGTTAACACATTAAGACCTGAGGTCGATTTCAAACATTTTCATGTCAAGGACCGCCAAAATTACATGTATTTGGCAGCCGACCCCCGTCTCAAAATATCATGTTCCAGGGACCCCCAGAAGCAAATATTTGAGTTAAGAGTTTTCAAGTAAAAAAAAAAAAAAGATTTGCAAAACATTCCAAAAATAGCAGATTTTGCCCCGCTAAAATGACAGATTGCTTGCCCCGATTTTAATGGGTTAATACCTTCTAGGTGCTGAAATTGCAATGACATTAAACTGTTGCTCATTTTGCTGGGGACCTCCCTGGAACCCCCCTCCAGGGCCACCTGGGGGTCCCCGGAAACCACTGGTCTAGGACTCTCCAAAATCGGGAGTAGCATCGGACGGAACATCATCGGTCTGGCTCTACAGAACATGACAGGAGAGAACAGGGCAGGTACAGCAGGTGGTAGAATGTCCCACATCCCTGCGTCTCTTCAGGACGAGGGATGGAGCTCGTTCATTTGTATTGATAAATTAAAATGAGCACCGTATCGATCGTGCTTTTATCGAGCCCACTATTGAGCGTTTTCTAATATTTTGTGGAAAGACGTCAGACGCCAGAACTGGTATCTTGCTGACCACCATCTAAAATTAAATGAAGATGATAAAATTGAAAAATGTGTTTTGCCTATCATTAAATCAACGACTCATTAATGTGCAATAAGCGTTAAATGGCTTTATATTATGAATAGTACTGTAATAATTACGATAAAATCTCCATTCTTTATAAACAGAAAATGCATATTTATTTAACAAAAAAATATCACTTGCAGAATAATACTGGTTAATGTGTGTAGTCACTTTAAAAGCGTAATTTTGTTTAACTTGGCAGCACTGGTTGGCAGGTATCAATACACTTTTAGACTGGTATGTTTGTGCTGGCGTGGAAGATTATATTTATTTCTTGATCACGTTGATTGTTTAGACAAGACATCATGGGCCACTAACAGGCTTGAAAATTCCAAATCTTATTGGTACTCGATAAATTGGTTATCGAGTTTGTAATGGACTTGGGTTTGAGCTCTATCCCATGCCTATTCAGAACCCCTGGGACCCCCCCCCCTAGTGTGTGTATCTGTGTCAATCGGTTTTGAAGCCATTGAACTTCCGGGCCCGAAATGCGACCGGGAAACGACTGTTATCGTCTGCAAGTTTGCAACCGCAGCAAGTGCGGGTCTTCACTCGGTAGAAGCCCGTAGTAGAAACATTAATTACAAAAATAAATGGGACCATAATTTACTAAACACATATCATGATGATTTAAAGCAGACTTTAAATCACTAGCGATTGAAAACAAAGTGTTCATGAAAATGTTTACTACGGTAAACTCCGGCCAAAAACCTCATTCACTTCTATTGAGAGTTAATGTTCCTGCAGCCGAAATAGCAACATCTGCTGAACTTCATGTTGTAAGAGAACCATGAAGTGAGTGTCGGATGTTTTGGCCTGTGGTCAGATATCACTGTGTGTCCTGGAGGACCCCCAGCATGTCTGTGGACGTGTCGGCCATCGCCGCATCTCCTCGGGCCCCCCCGCCGTGCCTGCGGATGTGTCTCTTGTAGTTGGAGTTGTCGCTGAACCTCTTGCCGCACAGGTGACAGCCGTAGGGCTTCTCTCCGGTGTGCACCCGCAGGTGCTTCTCCAGGCCGTCGAGTCGGGTCAGCCACTTGCCGCAGATGTCGCAGCGGAACGACTTGTTGTCCCCGCCGCGGAACGACTTGTTGTCGCCGCGGTCCCTGAGGGACCCCCGGTGGAGACGAACGTGCGCCGCCCAGTACATCCGCTGGCTGAATGCTTTTCCGCACACACTGCAAACGTAGGGCGGGTTGGCGGGAAGTCCGGAACGCGACGTTCTGCATTTCCCGGCGTGCAGAGATGTGACCAGACTGCTCGGAAGCAGCATCGCGTGCGCTCGTGTCGATGACGACGTGCCGGGCTCACAATCCAAACCGTTCGGGGTCTCGTGCTGCTCGTGCATGGTTAGCGGCGGTGGCGGGTTTGGTTCTTCAGGGTGTTTGTCCGAAGTGATGACATGATCGGTGTCCGTCGCTCCTTCCCCTCGCTCCTCTGCGCTCCACATCTCCTCGGGTTCCTCTTTGACGTGTTGAAGTTCCTCTGGGAGTTCTGGTGCCTCCAGACTATAGACCGTGGAGCTGCTCTCCTGAATCAGAGAAAGATCTGTGTAGCACAAAGAACTATAGAGTTCAGTTCAGGACCGTTCAGGATCATTATTGAATATAAAATTAGCAATATATTTATATTTTGATTTGGCGATGAATTGGATCTGCTTTTAGGTATTCTGAGAAAGCACATTACATGGCCCTGCCAATAGGGACTCCAAATCCCGGAGTAGCATCAGAGTTTTGTACTACTTATCTCCATGTTGGACATATTGATGTGATGTGATTTATTTGATTGTGTATACACACACACACACACACACACACACACAGCATCAGATAAAAGCTACATTTACTGAATAATTCACATTTTGATTTATGTAGCTACTCATTCTCTCTCTCTCACACACACACACACACACACACACACACACACACACACACACACACACACACCTAGTTCAATCTTTCCTGGGATAGATGACAGAAAGCTGTGCCTTATAAGAGAACCTCACTGACTGTTTACATTACATACAACTTGAATTTATTAACAATAAAAAAGAGTCAAGACCATATTAAGTACAAGGAAATAAGACAACACAAAAAATATTTCCATTTCAGTAGCATTATTATGTGTTGTGTTGTGTGTCAGTGTCACCTGGCTCCATCTTCACGCAGGGCGTCATGCTGAGGTCCAGCAGTCTCCTCTGTCTCTCCACCTCCATGCTCTTCAGGTTAAGCTTCTCCTCCAGGTCACTGATGGCTCTGCCGAACACCGAGAAGATCTCCTCCGCCGCCGCCGTCAGACGCTCGTTGATCAGCAGCCTCAGCATGTCGATTTCAGACATTGTTCTCGTTTTTTGCAACAATACACAAGCGCAAAAAATATATATAAACCTTAAAATTATGGAAAACTTAAAACGTTTAAAAACTCCCAAACACCGTGGTTGATGCTGCTGCAGCTGTTGTTGACCAATTGTTGGTGTAGTTTTGTTTTGACTTCCGCGTCAACGTGTTTTCATTCTGGCTGGAATGGAATGAGTGACTGTGCTACACCGCCCCCTGTTGGAACGGAAGGCTGATATGTTGGATTGGACTGTATGTATAATCATTGATTATACATATATACATACAGGTATCATTTAGTCGAATCAAGGTGGTGTATACAGTGGACTAGTATACCTTAAATAAATGTTAAGCTTTGGAGCTTATTCCAGTGCGGACCTTTTATTATTTTTTATTTTATTTACCTCGGCCCTGACGTTTAGTTAGTGGTCTGTGGGTGTGCGTGCTCTATTGTTTTGTTCTGGTATTTTACTTCGTCATGTGATGCAGCCAATAAATATTAAGGATGTTTTTTTTTGTTTCAAATTGAGTTCCATTTAATGTCATCAAATGTTTTTTTCCCCCATCGATTGCTCACCAGCGGTGGCCGAACGGATTGCGGAGCGGTCTTGATATCGGAAGGTCGCCAGTTCGAATCAGCGGTCCGACACGTTCAAATTACCACCGCTGAAGTGCCCTTGAACAAGGCATTGAACCACTAAGATGAAATGTTCTATGAGCAGGGCCTGGCTGGAAACAAGTTCTTGAGCTTAGCCCAGATACCCTGGGTAAATATAGTAATAATTTCATTTCATTTAATTTCACCCCATTATTGCATTCATGGATTCAAGTCCATGAACTGTAGGATGTGAGGGAAATCATGCAATACATTTATTTGACTCGGTTCCCCAGATAAATAGTACTTTGACCTTAATGCAGTACCACTTGTCAACCAGTAGGTGTCCTCCCAGACCATAGCATAGAATATACTGTAGATGTCTCAGTAGAAGAGCAGGCAGACTGCTAGACATGACTAAAATGCATTAAAAAAAAATCCTTGGCAGATCTACAAGCTCACAACGTCCCATTGTGAGTTTGTACATTTATATAGGGTGGCAAATGTATGTTTTGTAATAATAATCAAAATCTACAAAGTACTAGTAGTAGTAACTAAAGTTTTCAAATAATTGCAGTGTATTCAAAAGTATACAATATTTGTCTCTTTAATAGTTGTAGTGGAGTAGGCTATAAGTAAAACTTATGGACATTGGAAATACCATTGTAACCACTAAGCATGTTGGTTAAGGCATTAATATACTCTCTCGGACTACAGATTAGTCCTGCTAGTCCTGATCTTGGTACTCTCTCTCTCTCTAGGTTGTCCTCAGATTAAATTGATTTATTGGAGATTGACTTTCAATTGTACAAACATTTTGTTTTAATTGTATTGTTCCACTTTTTGCTTTGGCAATCTTTTCTCAAGCCCTTTGAATTGAATTGAATAATGAGTATAAACTGAAAATGTATGTTGCTGTTTTAACCATAACCGGCATGTAACTGCTAGACAGCTAGATTTGAAAATAACTGATCACTCCTAGACTGGCCAATTATCTTTCAAATGTAGCAAATGATTAGGGTGATTTTACAAGGTGGAATGAAGATCAAACAGAGAATATACCTGCATCAGACCAGTTACCAACAGCACGTCACTTTGTGCCATGCTACAAGCTTGTACATCTGCTATTTTAGATAGCCCACTCCTGGCACTAAACATTTTCACCTGGCGGTCCGCAGCCAAATACATGAATTTGGGGGTTCTTGGCATGAAAAACATTTGCGAACTTCTGATTTAGTAGGCAAGAAAATAATCTGACCAATGGTCTACTGCACAGATACAAAAAAGTCTAAAACTCAGGCAACAATAAGTCCATCTAGGCAAAGAAAGGTCTTTAGTCCCCTTTTAAAAGCGTCAACAGACTGTGGTGCTCTCAGGTGGTGAGGCAGGGCATTCCACATCCGAGGAGTAGCTGAACAGAAAGCCTGATCCCCCATGGTGCAGAGATTGGTCCGTGACCCACAAGTGGGTCTTGAGTCATGATCATGACAGCCAAGACAGTGCTCATGTTTGCTATTTGAACCTCTCCCACACATATGTTAATGGGTGGTTTCACAACAGGGTTTCTGCAGGTTTAGGCAAGTTGGGTTTAAGACTTTTTGAGAACGGGAATTGGAAGAGCAAAAAGAGGGACGCATTTAGCATGAATTTAAGACTGTTCATGTATTTTTAAAGCCATTGATTGATTTGATTGAAGAATTTATTAACAGTTTGCAGAATTACAGTACATTTCAAGCACAAACTCATAGCTTACATAAAGCTATTCAGAAACCCTGCATGAAACTAGCATTGACACAGCATTGTCACTGGTCATCTTTGGTGTAATAAGGTAGAACTCTGTCCCCGTTCTGTGCTGCTTGGTGACACGAGTGTTTATAGAAACACGACAGCTGTCTGAACCTCTTGCCACACATGCAGCACTTGTAGGGCGTCTCTCCGGTGTGCGTGCGCATGTGGACCTTCAGGTTCCCCTTCTCTATGAAGCCTTTACCGCAGTACGCGCAACTGTGGGGCTTCTCTCCGGTGTGGCTCTTGACATGGCGGGCCAGCGTGGCGCGCAGCCGGAAGGTCTTCCCGCAGAAGGTGCAGCCGTGCGGCCTCTCTCCAGTGTGGATCTTCATGTGCTGCTTCAGGTTCCCACCGAGCGTGAACGTCTGGTTGCAGACGTCGCAGCGGAAGGTGTGCCCGTCGCCGCTGTGCGCGCCCATGTGCTTCACCAGCGCCTCGCGGTTTGAGAAGCCTTTGCCACACACTGAGCAGTCCAGCGCCTTCTGACCTGTGTAGAGGGTGTGACAGTTAATCAAACTAATTGATTTGAATACAAAAATAATCGATAATTGATTTGAATAAAACATTATTGATTTGAATAAAATAAATTTGAATTTTAAAAAAATGTAGATTTTCCGGAGAAATGTAGCTTTTCTCTAGCTACTCAGGGACATCTGGCTCGATGTTTTGAGGGCCAAAAGGGGCCCATATGAGAAAGCTTGGCTAGGCTACAATTTGGGCTAGATCCGGGCCTGATAAGCAGACTTGGCAACACTGACCTGTGTGTGTCCTGACGTGCCTCTCCAGGTCCATGATGTCCTCAAAGTGTTTTCCACAAAAGTAACACGTCCTGTGCGCCTGGAGGTGAACATCTAAGCTCTCTGTGAGGTCCAGATGTTTCCCACACACACCACACTCACTAGAATGAACCTGAGTTGTGAAAACATATTGTATTCTTCAAATACGTAGATACTGAATATCTGAATTGATTTCTTTCCCAAAGTATTGATACTATGAATATGATTATCTCTTAAAGCAGCAATATGTTACCTTTTTAATTAATCAAATGTAATTTTGTATGTTGATACAATATAACGTATACAATTGGGGTGATTGTATTTTGTCTCATTTAGATCGTGTCAAAGGTCATGTCTCACCCAGACACACAGTATCGTGGCATCCCTACCTGAACATGTCTCATAAATGTGCGTTTCTTCAGGAACGACTCTCCGCAAACTCTGCAACGAGTCGAAGGCAAAACGAGACCCAACGTCTCCGCTTGTTCTTCCTGCCCCGAGCGTGCAGGGCTCTCTGACGCCACGCCGACAGGCGCGGGTTGTGTTTTCGCCTTTCTTCTCTTCCTCGGTCCGCAGGGTGGGTTGTCGTCCGCGTTTCGGGAGTAATCCTCGCTGTCCTCGGTGTCTTCAGAAGGTTGTGGAGATACCAGACGGATGTCTGAGGATGGTTGAGATGTTCCACACATCTGGGGTTGGGAACGATCAGACAGTTTTGTTTGACACGTAATTATAGTTAATGATGTATATATTTTTTGTTTTGGCATCAAACATCATTAAAAGTAATATTATATTACTTATTACTTGGAATCAAGAGTAATATATTATATTACATATTATATTACAAAAAAGGGATCCTACAGCAACACAATCTGTTTAGTCAGCTTCTTTTAAAACTGAATCCAATTGTTTTGAATAATAAGAAGAGTCACCAATCCGCCAAAAAGGCTATGAAATAAAGCAGCAGTTTCTCTTGACCTTTTAAATAAAATGTTTTCAAACGGTACCCAACAAATCCTGAGTAATATGTACTTTTTTATTTTTACAAAGTAATATGGTATAATATTACTGTTTTGCCAGAGTAATACCGCGGCTTACACTACTCTTCGTTACTAGTAACTTGTTACTGCCAGGGACCCGCAGAAGCAAAGATTTTAGTAAAAAAATGTTCACGTTAAATATATACATTCATTTGCATTGTCAAAAATAGCAGATCTACAAGCTCATAGCACAGAACGTGCCCCGTCCCCGTGCGTGCTCCCATATATATGAATGAAAACACATATTGAAAAATAGTCTAATACAGTAACAGTGCAAACAGGGTTCTGTATGTCGAGTCAAGATCCGTGGCTACAGGGTCAGAGATGTACGGGCTTTGCGCACAGATGTCCAGTAAGTGACTATTATGGGGTTAGAGACAAAGACTATAATAGAATTATAAAATGAAAGCAAGTCACTCGATTAAATACATCTATGACAGTCCTGATCGAAGGCTAAGGCTTTGTAAAATAAAAATGCACAGGACAAACAAGTGACTGTGAATGACAGGTACCAACAATGACCCATTAATAATTAGCCCTTCATTAAATCCCACCACAAAAAGCGATTGTCCAATGCCAATCCAAATAGTTTAGCAACGGTTGCTATGCAGGTCAAGCTTTCTTCGCTGCTAACGTGCCTATTGGACAAGGATGGGTTGGGGAGGGACTTAGTGAAGGGCTAATTGAAGTCGGTTATACAAATGCCTTCTAAATCACTTTTTTATGCCAACACACACCTGTACATCTGCATCACATTCTAGCTTGATCTCTCTGTGATCCGTTATCTGTGGCTGATCTTCATCACACTGAGGCTGATGGGGATCATCAGCATCCTCATCATCACATAGTTTGTTTATCCAGGCAGCTAATTGGACAAGAACAACATATATGTCAGTACGGTGTCAAACTAAATGTAACTCCTACATTGCTTGTCAGGGTGGGGGGAGGGGGGTCCCCAGTATCAAACTAGAAAAAGTGCCCCTCGGGGCACAGGTCTCCACCAGGATAACAGCATTTGTGATGTTTGGACAAAATGTGTAGTATATGAAAAATCTAACAGATCTATGTTTTTTTTAAATGTTTTAAAAATATTCCAAATATTTCATTTTATTCTCAATGTGTTTTTAAATAACGGATGTAAAACCTCACAATGTGTCGCTGTGAGCTTGTAGATCAGCTATTCATTTGTGCTTGTTTTCATATACCTGGCCACTTGTTTCTCTTGCAAAACTGGCAACACAGCGAGAGAAAGAGGAAGTTATGCACACACAAACGCAATGCACTATGGGCTGTAGGAAAAAGGTGAATAGAGATAGTGTATACCAATTTGCGTGATATATGGATAAAAGCTGTGCGAGTAATATAAAGACATGTGTTTTGCAAAAATCGTCCTGATGGTGGCGCTATAACAGGCAGATGTGAAAAATGTAGGTCAAAGGTTTTTCCTTGGCCTCTAGGAGTGCACATACAAAGTTGTACACAGAACGGTGCAGTTATAGGTAAAACAGGAATTAGCCTGTACCATAACATCGCACCACCATGAGGCTAATTTGAAAATGTTTACGTGGCATTTCTTTCTCTGCCTAGTGGGAATGTGTGTGCATAATTACACAGAAATCGCACGCTGCGTTAAGATTTGAGGCATTTTGTTCCAAACGGACCAATCCTGCAAACTTTGGAAGGCAATCTTAGCCAATGGGGATGGAATATGGGGAAGCGGACAGATCCGTGTTGATCACATGACTATAGAGATTGTGTATACCGATGTGCGTGATGTGTGGATAAAATGTGTAGGTGTAATTCACTCACGGACGGACGGACGGACAGACAGACAGACAGACAGACAGACAGACAGACACACACACACACACACACACACACACACACGGGCCGACGGAGTGCAAAACATACTTTCTCCCCATGCCTTCGGCCTGGTGGAGACAATACGATTATTTTGGATAATAACACTGATAGTGTACATTTAAATAGTTTATTGTATTTATTTATTTTCACTTTCCTTGACTCTTTGATTGATTGAAATATAACAGTTTGCAGAATTACAGTACATTTCAAGCACAACTCAATACAAAGACTGTTAACTGTGAGTGGACAACCCAATGAAGCATTACACTTGTTTACAAGAGGGTCCACCTTGTTCAATTCATCAAAACATTTAGAGACGTACAAATATACACTTCTATATAGGCAAAGAAAAGAACAGGAATTCATCATAGAGGAGGTAAAAAGGGAAAACAAACAGAAACAGTGAGGTGATTTTACGGGGGCCAGTTTCGAATTGCAGCCGTCCGTAGGTGCCCTTTGAGAGCGGTTTTGAAGGAGTCAAGGGATTCGCATGTCTTAATGACTGTTGGTAGGGCATTCCACATTTTGGTGGCATAGGAGCGAAAATAATTTAGTCCCTTGTTTGTGCCGAATCTGGGTTGCACATGATTTGTTGCACTCCCTCTGGTGTTGTGGGTGTGGACTTCGTTAACATTAAGGATGTATTTAGACAGGTACATGGGTATCTTGGTGGTGCATCGAATCTTGTGGACCAGACCCATCTAATGAAATTAACACCGATTAATATTGTGGTTATTATTTTATAAACAAGAGCTCAATAAAAAACTACATTGGATCCACCCACAAAACAACCAGTCATTTTCTTTTTCAGATAGCGTAAGTGTGCAGTGACATGTATACTTAGTTATGTTATTCTCCTTTTATTCTAACCGTGTATATGATTTCTTTTTTTCATGCATAGAACAGAATTGAAAATGGATGACCCTGATGTAAACAAGTATTAGTGCTTTTTCTTGTTTTATCATTTAGCAGATTTTGTATTGACCTCCTGTACTTTCCTTGAACTGTGTACATCCATTCAACTGTGGTCCGCCTTTTAAAGTGCGTGTTCGACTCACCGACGACCTCTAGCGGCAAATATTGATATCGCAGGTTCAATGTAAACAATTATTAACGGAGGACTGAAGCTCATTCAATTCATAAATCCCCCGTAGTACGAGGACGCGGTGTTGTAAATCATCTAAAAGCTAAAACAACGCGTCGCAGTTGAGCTACAGACCAGTCCAGTTCCCTACATTGTGTAGCATTCGTGTTAACTTGTGCCATCGTTTACTGACCTGATAAAGGACTTATTGGCAGCTCAGTGTGTTTGTGTCGCAGCTCGTGGATCTCTTGCTGGTACTGGGCTATGGTTCTACCGAACAGCGCTAAGATCTCCTCTGCTGCCGCGCACAGACGCTCATTGACGAGCACTCTTAACGTCTCTACCTCCTCCATGTCTGATGATGGCTCAGTAAAGAGTCTGTTTTTGGAACCACAACACAGGCACTGTTTTTTGGCAAATCTAAGGGAGCAAATATAAGACTTCCGGTGGACGATCTCTTCAAAATAAGAGTACCCTCTAGAGTATTGAAAAAAAGATTCATTTGCACATTAAAACTACAAATGAAGCATTTAAATGATCCTATATGATGCTATAAGACACACATTATGTTTCTGTGTAAAAATAAGTAATTAAATAACGTAAAAAAGTTATCTAAATGGATAAATGCTATTCACTGGAGTGCATGGACTTTATAAAGTGGACACTGGACAAAAGACGGCTCCGCAAGGCAACTGTTGTGACATATGCACGCGTTCAGGGAGATCTACCACACCCCACTCTCCGCTAAGCGGGAGAGGTGTAAAATTCCGAGCAGCAGACCTTCTACTGCTGTCAAATGTAAAAATTGTGCCGTTTCCAGACCCAGAGTGGACACTGGACAAAAGACGCCTCCGCGAGGCAACTGTTGTGACATACGCACGCGTTCAGGGAGATGTCCTCTACCACACCCTACTCTCCGCTAAGCGGGAGAGGTGTAAAATTCCGAGCAGCAGACCTTCTACTGCTGTCAAATGTAAAAATTGTGCCGTGTCCAGACCCAGAGTGGACACTGGACAAAAGACGGCTCCGCGAGGCAACTGTTGTGACATACACACGCGTTCAGGGAGATGTCCTCTACCACACCCCACTCTCCGATAAGCGGGAGAGGTGTAAAATTCCGAGCAGCAGACCTTCTACTGCTGTCAAATGTAAAAATTGTGCCGTTTCCAGACCCAGAGTGGACACTGGACAAAAGACGCCTCCGCGAGGCAACGGTTGTGACATACGCACGCGTTCAGGGAGATGTCCTCTACCACACCCCACTCTCCGCTAAGCGGGAGAGGTGTAAAATTCCGAGCAGCAGACCTTCTACTGCTGTCAAATGTAAAAATTGTGCCGTGTCCAGACCCAGAGTGGACACTGGACAAAAGACGGCTCCGCGAGGCAACTGTTGTGACATACGCACGCGTTCAGGGAGATGTCCTCTACCACACCCCACTCTCCGCTAAGCGGGAGAGGTGTAACATTCCGAGCAGCAGACCTTCTACTGCTGTCAAATGTAAAAATTGTGCCGTTTCCAGACCCAGAGTGGACACTGGACAAAAGACGGCTCCGCGAGGCAACTGTTGTGACATACGCACGCGTTCAGGGAGATGTCCTCTACCACACCCCACTCTCCGCTAAGCGGGAGAGGTGTAAGATTCCGAGCAGCAGACCTTCTACTGCTGTCAAATGTAAAAATTGTGCCGTTTCCAGACCCAGAGTGGACACTGGACAAAAGACGGCTCCACGAGGCAACTGTTGTGACATACGCACGCGTTCAGGGAGATGTCCTCTACCACACCCCACTCTCCGCTAAGCGGGAGAGGTGTAAAATTCTGAGCAGCAGACCTTCTACTGCTGCTCAGAATAATTGGCACGCCATACAGTGAGGTGTAAGGTCAAAAATATGGAGTGAATGTGGAAATATAGTGGCCCTCTCCATAGCATTAAAGTTATAAAAGAATACAGACAAGGCTTTGAAAGTTACAAAAAAATACCTTTTAATTAATCATTCAATCAATCAATTTCAATGGAAAGAAAAAGGCATACAGTTTGCTTACGGTGTTTCTCATTCACTGTTACACAGAAGAAGAAAAATTCACTCTGCAAAATAATGATCATCACAATCAGAAATAAAACGCTCACTTAAAAGTTTCCAAATCCCTACAATATTTGTTTTTAAACATCATAATTTGTCTTAAGGTGGACTGAGAAGCTACTTTAATAGTTTAGTAGTCACAGATTTGATCAATTTACTGTATGTGTGTGCATCTGTGTTAATACAGCAAACATTATTCAAACACATGCAAAACATGCAAAAACTACAAACGTCAATCAGTGCAAACATCACTCAAAAGTACAAAATGGTACTATAAGTGCAACGTACCTATAAGTGCATACATTACTCAAATGTATAAAAAGGTAAGACGTGCAATGTACCTCAATGCAAACGTCACTCAAATGTATAATATGGTACAACATGCAGTAAGTACCTATAGTGCAAAACATCACTGCAAACATAAAGTGCAAACATTGTACACACACACACACACACACACACACACACACTGGTCAAAGCATACTCATTGTGGTGGTACAGACAGGAGAAATTGAACGTTTTTGGATTTTTTTTGTGCCACCTTTTAACAGGAGAAATATTTTGAGATGGGGTAAGCGGCCAACTAATATACATAATTGTGGGTCCTTGAAATGAAAAGGTTTGAGCACCACTGACATAGAAACACACGTTTCTCAGAAAACTGTTTGGATTTAGAAGACATTTGTAGAACCGGCCTCATGGGTCTGTGTTAACTTAAAAACCATGCCAAGTATGCTGTGAAGAAGTGTGTTGGTGTAGTTATTAAAGTATGCTGTGTGAAGAAGTGTGTTGGTGTAGTGATTCAAGTAGACTGTGGAGAACAGTGAGGGCAAAACAATAGTCCTACTTAGTTTGCGCTCACATTCCACAATAACGCTACTCTCACAACAATGGCAGTGCGTGCTGGCTAGTGGCTACCGACCTGGTCCACATAGCGAGGCAGCAACCCTTTGAGGAGGAGTGACGAGCACTCACTCAGCTCGGACGGCTTCACCACAGCTGCGTTGCCTGCACACAACGCACGCACGCACGCACGCACGCACGCACGCACGCACGCACGCACGCACGCACGCACACACACACACACACACACAGAATGAGGACCTATGAATGGGATGACATCACAAGTGATGATAGGACAATAATATGGAGGTCTCTGGCTTAACTGGACTGGGTATTGCTGCTGCCAGCTCAGAGCATGGGTTCAATCTAGGCGACGGCTTTCACCATATTCTGGAGGCCATAGCGTCGCAGAACAATAGTCAGTTCTCCATTGTTAATTAATCTAGTGTGGTTAAACAAGCAGTACTGTACATTTTTATTGGAACTGTCAATGCTTTTCCGTTCATTCAAACGTATCGACTGATTATTTATTAGTGATGACTAAGTATATGGAAGGGTGGAGGGAGGGTATATATATAGGCACTTTTTTCTCTTTTTAATGAATTGAATACACAGGACCACAATGGAAACAAGTCCCCGCGACTGTTTTGTGTTATCCTTAATGTCTGACTATACCTCGATGCTGATTACAAATTTGACTAATAAAGTATTCAATCAATGGAAAACATAGAGAAAAGCCATGGTTATACCAGCAGCGATGGCTCCAATGAGAGGTGCCAGCGTCAGAGCCCAGGGGTAGTTCCATGCCCCGATGATGAGCACCATCCCCAGGGGCTCCGGCTGGATGTATATCTCGTCTTTTATGGTGAGGAGGTTCTTCTCCACGGGCCGAGGGGCGGCCCACTGCGCCAGTTTAGATATGGCCAGCTCGACCTCTGCCTCCAGGCCGTTTAACTCCAAGAGCGGTGTGTCATACTGGCTCTGAGGGTGGAAATGCAACCTGGTGACACTGGTGTGAAAATGCTTCAGGAATGGAGTTAAAACACTGCACTGATGACAGTATTTTACTTCATGTCCGACCAAACTCAATGGGCTGACATTCAGTTGTGGGTTCTAGTCGTTTGCTCCTATAATTGTGAAGCCAATTCATGCAATTCATTCACTGCTGAGTGTATATGTTACGTTATACGTACATGACTTTACCTGACTTTTATCTAATATCTGAGGCATACATGAAGCATATTGCTTTATCAACATGTTCATACCGATCCCCACAAACGGTCAGGGCGCCTGTTCAGGGGGGGAGGAGGTGGGGGGGTAGCGTGTATACCTCCACATGCGTTATGTCCCCTATAGTGAGACCTGTCACTGTCAGGTGGAAAGAAGATGGTGGCTTGACGGCCCGGGTATCGGAGGAGACCCGAGGCTCCTACGCACCTGTCCTTGTAGGTGTGCACAAGGCCTTTTCTCTACAAACTTAACACGTGTCTCCCCATAACAAATGCTGTATCCTATACATGCAGGTGGCAATATATACAACTCACCCTGTTCAGGTCTTGCTTGAGCGCTGTGACGATCTCAGCCTGTCTGTCTTTAAGCATCTTCTGCAGGCCTTGCAGCTGCTGCAGCCGGAACTCCAGAGGTCTTGTCCTGCCAGTCAGGAAGGCTTCCCTCGCCCGATTAACAGCCTGTCTGTCCATGTTGTGAGCCTCTGTCTATAGCACAGCCACAGCCAACACTAGATGGGGGGAGAAATCATCGGAGTGGATTTTACACCATAATTTGCATTTAACCTAGGCCTGACGTCGAAATAAATAAAGTCTTCTGAAAGAATATATATTCAAAGATTTGTGCCACATTTTCACGAATTTTCAAAAATAGCAGACTTGTAGATCTGCTATTTTTCAATAGCTAAAGTATAACATAATGCTTAGTTAAAACACCAAAACGGGTTCCCGTCCATTATTTATAGAAGTATTACAACTTTTGCCCACAGTACAGTGGGCACAAGTTTGTTAGTTTGGATTCAAGTTGTTCTTCTTCTGTAAAGGTTGTAATAAGAAAACATGATAGCCTATACGAATTTGCTTGAAAGAAATGTAACATTCAGGAACGCACCTCTATTTTACATGATTTTGTCTCATCATCATTTAACTCAGTGGTTCCCAAACTTTTTCGTGTCAAGGACCCCCAAATCAACATTTATTAGGCCACGGACCCCCCATTTGAAAACATATGCCAGTGACCCCGATAAGGGAGGATTTTTACAGCTCTAGTAGTGATTCCGAAACATTAATGTCAAGGACCCCCAGTTTCACACGCATTATATGCTATGGACCCCAAATGTAATGCCATTTATATCTCTGGCACCCCAATTTATATTGAAAAACCACTGTTAATTTAACTCTGAGATTGTACAAATGGAACCAAATGTACCCATTAGGGTCCATTTGGTTCCATTTGTACACTCTCTGAGTGGTCCATTTGGTTCCCAACTATCTCTAATTGAGCTAGGTACCCCCAGGGGTCCCCGGACCCCACTTTGGGAACCCAACTCAACCATGTTCACATGATGGTATGGAGCACAGATTCCTATACAATAAGGCCTGCAAATACAATCTTCAAGAGCAATCTAAAAGGAAACATTATATAGTTCATATTAATAACTCCAAATGTAAAACTATGGACGATCTCTAAGTTGTCTCCATTACAAACAAACTTTAGTTTATTACATCCAAAGACTGTGACCTTTGACTGTCATCATTGTTTCACAAAAACCACAGGTTTGTATGTATTTTGGAGTAGCCTATATATAACTATAGTCTGTAGGCTACTGTATACCTTCTGTAATCACTCCTTTTTATTTGACATGTACAACAATAACATAATAAGCTGAAAATAGCCTACAGTTGTTATTGATCATTGAGTCATCAAAGTTGATAGACTGACAGCCGCGCTAATTAAGGTCTTGCAGGTCAATAACACAGCAGGCCTTATTTCACCTCGAACAGTTCTACCAATAGCCTAGTTTTAATTAGAAAGGTCTACTTTATTGTCAAAGAAATACTCAAATTCGCTAATAATATTTGCTAATATTTCTCGGTAAAGAAACGAAACGGGCATTTAACATATATAATTTAAGAAAAACTCAACTTACCGAAGTCTGTATTAAGAGTATAAAAGGTTATAGATATTCCTGCTGTCACAAAGCCACATTCGAAACAGTGTGTGTGTGTGTGTGTGAAATAAATGATCCCTGGCCATTGATTGAAGAGCGGCTCAGATATCACAACAGGCGCTGAGTTGCGTCAGTCCAGCGCCCACTGCGTCCCTGTAACTGGCTCACTGACCGACCGACTGACTGACGTGGACTGTGGGCGAGCAGCGGACAAACAGCGTTTTGTTATCCGTTGCACATGCCGTTGGTATCAGTTTACCGCCGGTATAATTACCATGGAAGTCACTTCAGTCATTTCATGATTGGCAACACAGATACAAATTAATAGGCATGCGAACTAACTCATTAATTTATTCAAAACTATGCTTTTCAATGGAGAACAGCCCCTGGCCTGAGCCCACTTATCTTCCTTTTTACAGTAGGCCATATAAGCTAATCTTTAGGTAACTTCTGGGAACTCAAATTAATCTTTAGATAAATCTACCGAAAGCTACCCTCCTCCCGGAAATTATCTTTATTAAATCAAATGTAATCCCCCCCACCGCCCACCCCTTTTTTCCCCCTCACTGTATATGTTTCTTTTCCCTTTTTACCTCCTTTATGATGAATTCCTGTTCTGTCTATAGAAGTGTCTATTTGTACGTCTCTAAATGTTTTGATGATTTGAACATGGTGGACCCTATTGGAAACAAGTGTAATGCTTAATTGGGTCGTCCACTCACAGTTAACAGCCTTTGTATTGAGTTTGTGCTTGAAATGTACTGTAATTCTGCAAACTGTTAATAAATTATTCAATCAATCAATCAAAAAGGTGTCATGGTCCAGTCCAGAGTCAGACAGACGAGATAGGCCCTAAGTCACCAAGGGCATTATGGCAATCATAATTCTAGCTAATACAACCATAAAAAGTGGCCTTTACAGTAGTAGGCCTAAGGCTTTACACACAGAATCAAACAAGTGCACAAATAGTTTATTAGTTCATTTAGGTTTTATTTTTTTAATTTTATTTTTTAAATCATATTTAAATAATATTAATGAATGAACAATTCATCATGGTTTGTCAATGCAAACCATTACAGTGGTGTCACTTTATAAACAGTTGGAAATTTAAAAATAATATATTTCACATAGCCTACTGTATGTTTCAAAAATACAAAAATAGGTTAAATATATATATATGAAAATACATATTGCACCTTGGAAATACACAACGCAAAGTATATTTAAGTATAATTAGTGTTGCATTATACTAGAGTAACAGATGACATTTTGAGACCTCTGGTACCCTGAGAACATCATATTTATTTACAAGGTCAACCTCATATCAATAAACTTCACACAGATAAAACATTTCATAGAAAAGAAAACTGGAAAACCACTCCTGAAAACTTTGGAAGGCAATCTTAGCCAATCAGTGTACAATCTGAGAAATCCTACAGACTCGTCTTGATCACATGACTACAGAGATCATGTGTACCGATTGCCATTTCTTCATACGCCTTTGATGGCAATTGGATGATTTGAGGCATTTTGTTCCAAAAATGTGTTTTGCAAAAATCAACCTGTTGGTGGCGCTATAACAGGCCAATGTGAAAATGGTGGGATATATTCCTCAGCCTAGTAAGAAAAAGTGTGAAAGATTTCACGTAAATTGCATGCTGAGTTCATGATTTGAGGCTATTGTTCAAAACGGGGCAATCTTGCAAACTGTGAAAGCCAATTATAGCCAATTAGGAATTATGGAATATAAAATATCGGCCAGATCCGACTTGAGCACATGACCATAGAGATACTGTGTAACGATTTGTGAGATTTTTGGACAGAATCTGGAGGAGTAATATCAAAAAATGTGTTTTACAAAAGTCGGCCTCCTGGTGGCGCTATAAAAGGCAGATGCGGAAAATGCAGGTCAAAGGTTTGTCCTTGGCCTCTAGGGAGTGTGCATGCAACGTTTCACGCAGATCGGTGCAGTTGTAGGTAAAAAATGTGAAAAGCTGCCTCATGGTGGCGCTATAACTGGCCGTTCTGGAAAATGTGGGGCAGAGGTTCATCGTTGGCATCCAGGGAGTGTGTGCAAAGTTTGGCATCGGCCGGGTTAACGGTGCCGGAGATTAGCTGTACACAGACGGACGGAAGGAAGGACGGACACACGGACGGAGTGCAAAACATACTCTCTCCCCATGCCTTCGGCCTGGTGGAGACAAACATACTCTCTCCCCATGCCTTCGGCCTGGTGGAGACAATAATAATATAACCAAAAGGGGTTCCCGCTCAAAATGGGTTAACAAACCAGTATCATGATAATAAAACAGGTTGCTACATTAAAGATGAAATGACTAAAAGCCAACACGGGACGTGTCGAAAGATGAGAGATGTTTCCACCATGGGTATACCGGCCATGCAGCAGTCCTCTTCAGTGCCTCCGAAAGAACCTCTGTTAAGAAAACACAAGACACACGATACTGACACATCTTAAAGCTAACCATAATCACTGGTTACACAGGGGTAATGTCAACTCTGCTGCTCCCACAAGCAACATGTAGATGTCAACAAAGGTAAATAGTTGACCAAAACAAAAGGGTCATTTAGCTGAGGGGAGTGAAGCATGCTGGGTAATTGAACCGGGTGGAGAGAGGGGGGGGGCTAGGAAGATCATAAGCATTGTGTGGTTGAATTTCCCTGGACAACACCACACATTGTCTGGTAGAGACAAGGCCATTCTTGTGTTAACGTCTGTGGTGCTGTGGGAGTAGTATAGGGCTGCACACTCACATCTGGCTGTCATGGGGGGAAAATGTCATTCTCAGGATTTAAAAAGGTCTAAAACGCAAGTCATGCGTTTTAGAAATATCCTGCTGTGAAATGAGTAGGCCTACTGGACTGGTATTCCCTTCAAGCAATATGTAATCAGGTCAAATCTACATGTATGATCAGAATTACGGGGGAACACACTGACCCTACTGTAATTGTTTTTATTTTATTTTTATATTTTAATTTTGTTATTGTTATTATTATTTGTTTGCATATTGTGTCTAATATTTGATTAATTTATTCTATTTTTGTATGTTTGTATGTGCCTTTTATTTCATTGTTAATGGTACAAGATACCGGGGTTGTGGCTCTTTCAGAGCGGGAACTCTGGGGGGAGGGAGGGGTAAAAAGAAAGTTTAAAAATAATTTGTATGCTATTTTTCATATTTATGTGACTTGAAAAATTAATAAAGAAACTTTGATCAAAAAATAATTACGGGGGAACAATTAATCGTCTCAATCTTCTTATTTTTTTTTTATCCTCCTTTCTTTATGCCATGTACATGCTATACATACCGGTAACTGAGATTTAAGATATGACATTTTAGTCTTTTCCATTCGAAGACATTTCAGATTCATATTTCCTTTACTTTCCATGAATATTTCCTATACTGACTGATTAATAACCCAATTCACCCTTTGGGGATAATACGCTTCTTATCTCATGATCTCACCTGACGAAGATCAAATGTGGTTGAAACTTATATATAAATATTTGTGTTTTGCACAATAAATGTGGTGGAGCGGCAAGCTGTTACCGTGGCCATTCCATACAATACTGTATCTCATCTTAGGATCAGTGATGGATTTATGCTTAAAGGCGGGTTAGTTCAGATTTGTGGACTGTCGTAAATACTTGCCTGACAGCGGGGTGACAGAGGGGTCAAAGTTGAACAAAGGTTGCACCATATGTCAGAAATATGTCAACAATACAAATGACGATAGTTTTGTGGATTCATTTATTTTTAATGAGTGGCCACCAGTGCCCCCCCACCAAATGACCGGAACTATAATATTCACCGAAACCAGACCAGAACTCCCACCACGGGATTCAGGCAATCAATTAATACCTTTGCAACCACTATATTAAACCCTTAGAGCCCCGTTGACGGAATTGACGGATTTAATCAATAAATCCAGATATCCCGTTGACGGAATTGACGGGCTGTCAATCGGGAGCCTAATCGGGACCTTAATGTAGCAAAATTTAGCATTTTTTGGCTAACGGCCGATGTAATGTTCCTAAAACCGGCCGAAATCCGCGCGTACATGGTCGATCACGCACACGCATGATTGCGCATGCATCGCTGCGTAAAATGCGATGTTTTGGGCTTGATTAGAGCTTAATTTGACTTAGTTATGAAAAAGACGATGATAGCTTAGCATTCCGGACATCTTTCATTGTGGCACACTAGCAAAGCTACTACCGGATATTTTGATCCTAACCGGATGTGGTCATCGTTCACTCGCTCCTTTTGGTCAGAATCGGCACAATGGTGACGTTACCGCCACCATCAGGTCTGATTGTCCCAATACTATAGTCTTGCCCCGTCAAAATGAGATATAGGGCTGTATTTTGCGTGTCTTAAGTACCAGGTCTTATTACTTAACTTAAGACCTGGAGGCGTGGTCAATGCTCTTTGGCCACTCAGAATAGCCAAATGGCATTGATCACGCCTCCAGGTCTTAAGTTAAGTAATAAGACCTGGTACTTAAGACACGCAAAATACAGCCCATAGTGTGTAAATCGCGGATTTTTCTTTTGGCATTAAAATGATGAATTAAAAATATGAATATATGTCACAAAAGGGCTGCAATTGGGGGTGGCACCCCAAGGGTTTTAATGGTAAGTATTTCCTACAGCTTTAAGTCCATAAATCTGAAGTAACCCTTTAATGTGTCAGGTGTCAGACTGCCATCATTATAGTGTAGTCTACTCTACACTGTGCTGTATTAGCCAGAGGTGATCTGTGCTGTTGTAATTGTTACATAGATTTAAAGCTTGTTTTATAACTGCAAAATGAAAAATATGTGTCCATCAGTGTTGTTTTTGTCGACTAAAACTAAGACGAAAAATGTTCGTCGACTACCTTCTTTCACTGACGAAAACTAAATGGAAACTAAATGAAAACAAAGCTATTATCACTAAAACTAAGACTAAATGTATTGACAATTTCGTCAACGGATAGAAACTAGACTACAAATAAGGGACTAGTGGACAAGAGATCCAGTATAAGTCATTTTACACTTGGTTGCATGCTGAAAATAGCAGATCTACAAGCACACAAAGCGTTGCGCTACGACGCGTTGTGAGCTTGTAGATCGGCTATTTTCAACAAGTGTGAAATGAGCCATTATGACGTGACTAAAATATGACTACAACTAAATGAAGTTTCATTCCAAAGACTATGACTAAAACTAAAATAGAAATTTGCTGCCAAAAACAACACTGGTGTTCATATGTAGTCCAGCATTAACGGCCATGATGTGTAGGCGTGACTTGTCTTAGACATACTATACTGTAAGAAGTGATGGTATTCTGTGCAGAACAAAAAGAAACAGACTGATCAACCAGACCAGCAGTTATTATTCTACAGTACCTGAACCACAAAAGCAGCCAAGGCTGTTATCATGGCCATCGTGGCCATGCGTCCCAGCCTGCCAGGGTTGACCTGTTGGAGCAGGAAGAAGCGCGCCCAGCCCATCTTCTTGGCGGTGTGCGGAGGGTAACGCATGGCGTTCACCCCCTCCATGTTGAGCTTCTTGATCAGACAGCTGCGTAGGTGGCTGAGCTGGTCAAAGCTGTGCTGACCATGGTAGCGGCCCATGCCACTGTTACCTGCGGGGACAAGGATTACGTTGTTTAACCCATTTTGACCTGGGAACGATTCTACAAATGTCTTATAAAATCCTGACAGTTTTCTGAAAACCACTATGTTTCGTTCTCAAACATTTTCATGCCAAGGACCCCCAAGATTATATGTAATTGGCCACATCTGAAAGTATGTTGTTCCAGGTTGTTGGACTGGTTATAGGCACCACTCAAAAGAATGTTATACTAAAATATGTGATAACAAAGAGATATCATTACCAGGGTGGTGTTCAATTTTGAGTTGTAAATGACGTGCGTATATGGCTTAAATTAAACATTAATCCATGCAATTGAATTTCAACATGTCTGAAACAATATATGGCAGACATGACAGTTAGATCTCTCTCTCTCTCTCTCTCTCTCTCTCTCTCTCTCTCTCTCTCTCTCCTCTCTCTCTCTCTCTCTCTCTCTCTCTCTCTCTCTCTCTCTCTCTCTCTCTCTCTCTCTCTCTCTCTCTCTCTCTCTCTCTCTCTCTCTCTCTCTCTCTCTCTCTCTCTCTCTCTCTCTCTCTCTCTCTCTCTCTCTCTCTCTCTCTCTCTCTCTCTCTCTCTCTCTCTCTCTCTCTCTCTCTCTCTCTCTCTCTCTCTCTCTCTCTCTCTCTCTCTCTCTCTCTCTCTCTCTCTCTCTCTCTCTCTCTCTCTCTCTCTCTCTCTCTCTCTCTCTCTCTCTCTCTCTCAAAATGGTCAGCAGTTATGTCAAGCATACTGTGTATATAGTATACTGTGAGTCACAATCAATGGGCTAAACATGACGCTGATTCTGTATATTACTCACCCACTCCTCCAAAGGGCAGAGCACTGACGGTAAAGTGGACCAGGCAGTCATTGGCCACTAGGGCTCCACTCGATGTCTCGGCTATCACTCTTCTGATCAGCTGTCGATGGAGGAAGTAGCATACAGCGGGAAAGGAACAGTACAACGTTGAACTACTGTCATTTCGAACATCACTTTGTATTTTACTGATGGTTTTCTTATTTAGAATGCCAATGCCTGATGTGTATTGTGGTCACGGTCGATACCAACTACGGCGGAAGATTGGGAGTGAGTCTGCAGTTCTGATTGTAATGGGAAGTGCATTCCATAGTTTTGGAGCCAGAAGGGAGAAGAGTTTGGGACGTGTGTGGAGCGTTGTCCCGGCGTTTTACCTTTACCTGACAGCAAGGACAGAGTAGTATAATAAGAGACTGCCTAGTTCCCTTTCCCTGCTGAAAGGGCGCTCCGACAAGTAGCATGAATCAGTAGTGCAAGGAGAAAGACCCAGTCCCTGTCTTGATTCACCTGTGAATCCTGCCAAATGTGTTTGTTGGAGCGCCTGGACAAGCAGGTGGCACCCTTGGCCACCCTGGCTTCTGCGGTAGTGAGGGATGTGTTGTATATCTCCGTACCACCTGGATGCAATCATTATGTTAATAAGGGAACTGGTGGTGTGTGTGTGTTTACCTTGTTGTCTGGGGAGAAGACGTAGATCGCGAGAGGTTTCTCTCTGTCGTTGATTAACTGGATGGCCTCGTCAACACCACTCACTGTGAGGATGGGCAACACTGGTCCAAAGATCTCCTCCTGCATCACCTTGGACTCAGTGGTCACATCCCTCAACACTGTGGGAGCTGCACACAAGAAGAAGAAGAAGAAGAAGGCATAACTCAAATGCAGCACAGATGATAAATATTTCACATAATAAAGTGTGTTGCTATCATGTTATTTAAAGAGGTTAGGTCAGTCCTATATGAACCTAACCTGACTCCGCCAGATGGGGCAGCAGAGAGTACACTGGGTTCCCCCCTCCTGCTCCCATCTGGGAACTCTCAGGCAGACTTGATGCTCCGGCCAAAAAACGACCTGGCCAATCAGCGGCAGCTAGAGGCGGGATCAAGGCATACATAGCTCTGCTGCCCCATCTGGCGGAGTCAGGTTAATATGAACCCAGTGACATTGATCTTTATACTATGGGGATAAAGAAAGACGCCCTAGCTAGTAGCCTAGGTGACAATCATGCACGTGCCACACACCTATATAGCATTCGGATTCGTCGCTGTCTCCTCCAATTGCAACAGTGCTCCCTTCCATGAGCGCCATGACCCTCTTGAAGTGGCGCTGGTTGATGATGCGTCCGTAGTCCTCGAACGTCTTCGGGTTTTCTGTGTAAAATTCCTGCCATACAAATAAAATGTTGAACGTAAATACAAGACAAACCCTTCCTCAAGTCAATAGACTTAAACTGTGTTGTTACTAGAGGCATACTTGGTCGAGCGCAACCAATTCAATCTAGCTGTAATTTAGGCGCAGGAAGTGATGACTACATGCATCAGAAGTCGAAGACACACACAATATCAACGATAAGCGATGCAGTGAAACATTGTTCTGCCTGACAAGATGTTCATTGTACGTAGAGAGAGTATACAGTTTACTACCAGGCACGGCCGTGCGGGCCCTCCCCCCCTGCGGGCCCTGAGGCAGCTGCATCGGCTGCCTCTACTATATCTCCGCGCCTGACTGCTGCATTGTCGGAAAGTGCGCTTCGTTTGGCAGGTGTGAAGGCTCAATCGAATCCTAATGCACACCAAAGAACCACATTCTACTCCGCCAAAAAAACAGGGGTTTCACTTCGCTTCAAAACGCAGCAGAGTGCGGAAGATGTCCCGTGGACACACGTGGTCTAATGAAGAGATAGAAGCCCTTATTTCAATATGGCCAGACCATCATAGGCTTAAATGATGAAGGTTACACACAAACAATGCAGTGTATAGGCTACACTGTAGCCTATACACTGCATTTCATGTTGCGCACCCCCTAGAAGGCGCTCGCGCACCACAAGGGGTGCACGCACCACAGTTTGGGAACCACTGGGCTACAGGATATAGCAAGAGAACGGAGGCGAGCCGATTAGGTTCCATCGCACATTTGCACAATGTTGCAGGTTGCGTAAAGTGTTTGCACTCGTAGTAGTACAGACCTGGACCAGATAAAAGTGGTATGTGTGTTTGTGTAGCTGTAGACCAGTGTTGTTCTTGTTGACTAAAACTAAGACGAAAAATGTTCGTAGACTACCTTTTTTCACTGACGAAAACTGAATGGAAACTAAATGAAAACTAAGCTATTATGACAAAAACTAAAATGTTAGGAAGGAACTAGTGGACAAGAGATCCACTATAAGTCATTTTACACTTGGTTGCATGCTGAAAATAGCCGTGTTGTGAGCTTGTAGATCGGCTATTTTCAGCAAGTGTAAAATCAGCCATGACGACGACATCAAGGCCCACCAAAATACATTTTAGTCGACTAAATCGACTGTAGATTTAGTCGACTAAAATCGCATGACATTTTGTCGACTAAAACTAGACTAACACTAAAACATTCCATGTGACTAAAATGTGATTGAAACTAAATGAAAACTATTCAAAAGACTATGTCTAAAACTAAAATCAAATTTTGCTGCCAAAAGCAGTAGGCTACTCCTAATTAAACTACCCGGTTTATTTAATGTATGGGTACAATGTATTTTTTCACTGTGTAGTTTATGAATTGAACACATTGATAAAGTTCCCTGCTGCGTTTCTGATTGCTGCGGATGACAGCGCAGTGTGAAGGCAAAAACACAGCAAATTAAATATGCAAGAAGGATGCCACTTGTGTGAAGTGTGAAGGCAAAAACACGGCAAATTAAATATGCAAGAAGGATGCCACCCATTCGCATCGAGCCTACAGAATTAAGAGGTGTGAATGCGACCGTATAGTTTCAAACTGACCTGAATACATTTCCTGATCTCATCCACCACTTGGTTCTGGAGGCTGGGCTCACACAGGATGTAGTCGGGGGCGATGCACGTCTGACCACAGTTGACAAACTTCCCCCATGTGATCCGCCTACACAGGGGAACACAAGAAATTATCTTAAAACACAGATTCTTCAGTCACTCCGCACTGCTGTAACATTACACAAATACATAGTGCTCGAGACAAAGCTAATCAATACGCAGTTGCTAGTATACATGGGACCTCAACGGAAACAAGTCCAGTAGGACTTTTTGGTGTAAATCCTTTTAGACAAAGTGTATGTATAGTAATATAGTAAAAATGGCAAATACGTGCAAAATATAACACATGATGACATGATTATATGGGCAAATTTCCTAATAATGATGACTCAATCAGGCAAGCTGGTACACTTTCCCTTCTTGAGATTCTAACTGTGGGATTTCTTAACATTAGAAAGTTGTAACCTTAGACAAAGTATTGTTGTCACGCACATCCAAGGAACAGTGCAACAAAAGTTTAGTGCACTGTTCCGTGGAAGAAAATGCTAAATCTTCACTCTGCTACATTACTAAATGCATGGTGCAGGGACCACATGCAATACCGTCACAGACCACCAGGGTCCACAGACCACCTGTTGAAAACCCCTGGATTAATCAATCAATCAATACAATTAGGATTCTGAGCTACTTGAAGGAGTTGTAGAGAAAAGCTTTTTATTTGCATCAATTTACCAACTATTTAAGTGCTGGGCCCTTTCCCCCTCAAGTGTTCTGGTGCGACCAGCATTCTCAGTTCAGAACTTTCTTTCCCTGTGTGTGTGTGTGTGTGTGTGTGTGTGTGTGTGTGTGTGTGTGTGTGTGTGTGTGTGTGTGTGTGTGTGTGTGTGTGTGTGTGTGTGTGTGTGTGTGTGTGTGTGTGTGTGTGTGTGTGTGTGTGTGTGTGCGTGAGCGGCGCCAAATGAAATGTACAGTGGCCTGCAGTCTCGATCCTGTCCCTGAGTAACACTGTTCTATAAAAAGCCAGCAATCTCTCTTCAGCTACTGTACATGATGACTTACTGTGCATGCACCCACTCACATTTGCAGCTAAGTCGTCCTTGTCGTGTCTGTACTGATAAGACACAATGACATCCCACTCACAGAATAGACTTGGGTAGGTATACCCTCACAAAAAAAATGCAGTAATCCTGGTCTCTAAACTGCCTCCCCCTGGCCAGCCGGGGCGCCTGATGGAGGGGAAAGGAACTGGTTGGAATAACGTGTTCCTTCCACGCGCTACGTCCAACCAGGGAAACTCCCCCCTGTCAGGTGTAAAGGAGCAACTTCAGAAGAAGCATGAGTTCGTTGCTCTCCCCATGTCTCTCCCCATGTCCCCCATATATGAGGACTAGGTTGGCGGAGGGTGTGTAGAGGCCAGGATCACATTAGATTGACACAGGGGTGAAAAATGGGTTACAAAATCGTGGGATAAAAAAACAAAATAATAATAATAATAGACTTGGACCATATTGCTATATTGCCACATGTAATGTCTGTCTTGGAATGGCACCGGCTGCTAGTATACGGTGGATTTCTTATTTTTGTGCCTAAGTGGCTCAGAGAAAAAAAAGAAAAAAACATTTTAAAATGCGTAGCACAGTGGAATATGCACATAATAAGTGGTCCATTGGTATACATTTAGGGCTAAATCCTTTGGATTTCTGGTCAAATTATTGACCACTTATTTTGCACGCCTGTGGGTAAATAATGACATGTTTTATGATAATGTCCATCACAAGATGGCATGGTGATGATGACCCCTGATTATCAGTGGTAGATTGACAAACTGATTATCAGTGTTATATTGACAAACATACTGTATATGTTAAACAGTACACCGAGTACAGTATCTTACTAGTATCATACATACTTGTTAAAAAAACACAGTATATCACTATCATCAGTGGTAGAACACCATACTCACGTATATTGATATTCACTATTATTACTGGTCAATTACATACATACTCCTCTATGTTAAACAGTACTGTATATCTATTAATATAGTGGCAGATTACCGGCAGGCAACTCTGAGGTCACAGTTCTTGTCGATGTAGCAGGGACTCTTTCCTCCCAGCTCCAGGGTGACAGGGGTGAGGTGGCGGGCGGCGGCCTCCATCACAAGTCTACCCACTGTGCTGTTTCCGGTGTAGAAGATGTGGTCAAAGCGCTGCTTCAACAGAGCCTGGGTCTCCGTCACGCCACCTGTCACCACGGGATACAGCTCCTACAGAGGGAACATGGATGGATAGGCATCAACCTTTCATTCGTTCTGCACCACATATTTTACAACATAGTTGTTCCTTACACTTCAGTGAGTGCACAAGCTAGCCTTACCTTGTCTAAATAGAGAGGGAGCAGTTCCTCCATGACCTTGGCAGAGTGAGAACTGACCTCGGAAGGTTTAATTACAGCTGCGTTTCCTTAAAGGTTCAAAGGAGAAAAGCAGAACGTGAGCTGAAACTATATGATATCACCTCAGTGGGTTATTATGGCAGTTCTTTATCGTCTAAGTGAGGTGAATGCACGTCACAAATCAATGCATTTTCCCTCCTCCATCAACATTCATAAATCACTTCAAAGGAACCCTGGTATCTTTTCATTGTCTCCACCAGGCCGAAGGCATGGGGAGAGATGTATGTATGCCAACGATGAACCTCTATCTGCCCCAAATGTTCCAGAACGGCCTGTTATAGTGCCACCAGGATAGCCTGGCTAATAAGCCAGACTCAAATCACACTGTCGTGTGGTATTTGAGTCTGGAGATGCTGTGTATGGATCTTGTTTCCCGGGGTGCGGGTTCAAACATTTTCTCTTTGACGCAATTGGTCAGAGCTACTGTCAGTCAAAGGTCTCAAGCATTGAACGTCAATGTACCAAAGCCCGCCCATATTGCATACCGTGTCCCGATTGGCCACACCAGTTCTCTGGTGTAGGAAATGGGCGTACAATTGAGCCTCTCCAGACCGTAATCCGCCGGCAGGCAATTATTTTTTGCCAACGGCTGATTTGGTCTGGCTTATTAGCCAGGCTACCACCAGGAGGCAGACTTTTGAAAAACAAATTTTTTGATATTACTCTTTTCTGTCCAAAAATCCCGCAAATCGTTACACACACTATCTCTATAGTCATGTGTTCAAGATGGATCTGTCCGATATTTCATATTCCATCCTAATTGGCCAACATTGGCTTTCAAAGTTTGCAGGATTGACCCGTTTTGAACAAAAAGCCTCAAATCATGCACGCAGCGTGCAATTTACGTGAAATCTTTCACAGACTTTCCTACTAGGCTGAGGAATATATCCCACCCTTTTCACATTGGCTTGTTATAGCGCCACCAACAGGTGGATTTTTGCTAAACAATTTTTTGAACAAACAAAAACGAACAAAAATCATCCAATTGCCATCCAAGGCGTAAGAAGAAATGGCACCCTTTTCACATTGGCCTATTATAGCGCCACCAGGAGGCCACAACCTGACCTGCCCTGGTGGAGACCTGTACCCCGAGGGGCACTTTAATCTAGTCATACCTGTCCCTATCTACAATTATCTCTGTTATTGTGGACACAGACTTAGTTTCAATGTCCTGGCTTCGAGAAAGACTTGAAGTGAGGGGCGGCTTTATATCATAAATGGTCCATAGACTTGACTGCCACATGACGTCACGTGGGGCATACATAAAGCAAACATATAAAGTCCATAGACTTGGCCGCCACATGACGTTGCAGGGGGGGCACACACAAAGCCAGGTGTTGGAACACTTAAAAACGAGTACATTATATATAGGCTACTGCAATAATCCACAGTCATAATGCCGTTTGGTGTGAGGAAACCCACAGTCAACATGGGGAGAAGATGCACAGAAAGGCCCCAGTGAGCCTCGAGTGGGAATTAAAACCTTGTAATTTCTAGCTGTGAGGCAATAGAATTAACCACGACCACGAGCCACTGTGCCCAAATAATAATTTCTTCAGAGCCTGTGAACAGCTTTCTATGGCATAGGCAGCTCCCGGCAGGGTCCGCCGGGAGAAACTAGACACAGCTGCAGGACATGAGACTAATTAATTAGAGCGACAGAGAGAGAGGGGATACGTGTGTGCGTGTCTGCGTCAATTTAACAAAGGTGCAGACAATCAGAAATCAGCAGAGAGAGAGACCGACGTTTGCACTGCCGAATTGAAGTGGACTCGGCCCCAGACTTTTTTTTTCTCCCTGGAAATAAAAAAACGCCTGGGTTTCCGAGGCTAGTGAACTAGTGACTGCTCAAAGCACGTGGCTCTTATCTCCTATCTAACACTGAATTTGCATATTTAGTTACCAGCAGCAATCGCTCCGACCAACGGTTGAAGGGTGATGGCCCAGGGGTAGTTCCACGCCCCGATAATGAGCACCACTCCCAGGGGCTCTGGTTGGACGTATACCTCGTCCGCTATGGTGAGGAGGTTCTTCTCCACAGGCCGAGGGGCGGCCCACTCTGCCAGTTTACCTATGGCCACGTTGATCTCTGCCTCCAGGCCCAGAATCTCGAACAGCTCGGTCCCGTGTTCACTCTGAAAAGAAGAAGGCGTGAGAAGAGCCTTTCAATGATCATTCCGCATACAGTATATAAGGTGGGTCACTAGGGAAGAGTGGGCACTTTCAGCTGAGAAGAGTGGGCACTAGAGAAGAGTGGGCAACCAGGAAGACTATAGGCACTTTCAGCTGAGAAGAGTGGGCACTAGAGAAGAGTGGGCAACCAGGAAGACTATAGGCACTTTCAGCTGAGAAGAGTGGGCACTAGAGAAGAGTGGGCACTAGAGAAGAGTGGGCACTAGAGAAGAGTGGGCAACCAGGAAGACTATAGGCACTTTCAGTGAGAAGAGTGGGCACTAGAGAAGAGTGGGCAACCAGGAAGACTATAGGCACTTTCAGTGGGGGAAGACAGTCCTAACAAATATCTTTAAAACACTAATAGCCTTTGTCCCAGTTAATATTCACATCACAATTGCCAGTTTTTGCCACAATTAAAATAATAATAATTGTTTTCATTGGTTGCATATAGACGTTTATCATGTACCGTTTGTGTAGCTACTGTGTACTGTACATGCTCACCTAACCAATAAGCAGAGAACATGAACAAAGCCTGTATGTAATAACAACTATGGTCATCTGCGCCAGTGTGAAATGTATATGTGCATGTGCATGAACGGCCGCATACACAAACGTGTTCCTGGTTTGGGGGCTGAAATAGCTCAAATGAGGAAACTGTCTTTGCATTGGCTCCACAAATTAACACATAACAGCATGTAAAGAAAATGTTTCAGTAGTGTGTGGTTGTTTGTTCCATTCATGCTCAGTCTTTCAATGTATTTTGCAAATGCTGTGATCCAACATGCTAATGGCCACCTATTACATGGTATTGTATAATAGCTAGATTACCTGTGAAAAATGATTGAGTTAACTTATGATTATCATCATAACTAATGCCTAAACCTATAACCTTAACCTCAGTAAAACTATGCCTAAAGCAAACCAGTAAACCAGTTTTACTCCAGCAAGTTCAACCAAAGTTTAAAAAAAAATCACACCCGTTTGAACTGAGTGGTGCAGATCGATTGAGTCGGGCACCCCCCGAGCGTCAAAAAATGCCCGATTATCGGCTAGTGTAAGGCCACCTTAAGACGAAAAATGTTCGTCGACTACCTTTTTTCACTGACGAAAACTAAACGGAAACCAAATCAAAAGCTATGATGACTAAAACTGAGACTAAATATACTGACAATTTCGTCAACAAATAAAAACTAGACAAAAATGTTAGGAAGGGACTCGTGGACAAGAGATCCAGTATAAGTCATTTTACAATTTGTTGCATGCTGAAAATAGCCGATCTACAAGCTCACAACGTGGGTTTGTAGATCAGCTACTTTCAGCAAGTGAATAAAACAGTCATTACGACGGCATCAAGGCCCTCCAAAATACAATTTGTTCGACTAAATCAACGGTAGATTTGGTCGACTAAAATCTTATGATATTTAGTCGACTAAACTAAAACATTCCAGGTGACTAAAATGTGAAAACTATTCAAGAGACTATGACTAAAACTAAAATCAAAATCTGCTGCCAAAAACAACACTGCTGTAGGCCTACAAATTGCATGGCAGCTGTGTTCATGTTCAGAATAAGAGAGATGAGGTCTTATTTTCTCTCTACGGGTAACAGCCGTGGTGCAGGCCCTGCTCGCAGGCCTACACGCCGGGTCTCGTGATGTAGACCTCACCTTATTCAAGTCCTTTTTGACAGCGTCTGCGATGTCTCTCCGCCTCTCTGCGATGAAGCGGTGCAGGCTCCTCAGCTGGTGCAGTCTGAACTCCAGAGGCTTAGTCTTACCTGTCCGGAAGGCCTTCCTCGCACGCTCAACCACCAGCTGCTCTCCAGACATCTTGGACTGAGAGGAGAGAGATTCTCAATCAAATCAAGCTTTATTTATATAGCACATTTAAAACAATCGAGATTGACCAAAGTGCTTTTACACAATACAATCTAGAAACAGTTATGCATATAAAATATGGATGTATGAATGTGCACCCACATAACAGCAAGAAATGAAACGCCGAAATGACAAAAAATAAAAAAAATCAGGAATGATCAAAGGCCATAGAAAAGAGATGAGTCTTAAGAAGAGACTTAAATAGTTCAATGGACTGAGCACTTTTAATATAAAAAGGGAGGCTATTCCATGCAGAGAATGGGTGCTGCACCTCTCACCTCTTCCCCCATCCAATGTTAGACTGGATGGGGGAACAGTCAAAAGCAGCTGGCCGGCAGACCTCAAAGGTCTAGCTGGAGTACAAACATCCAAGAGGTCAGATCAGTATAGTGTATAACAAATAAAAGTATCTTAAAATCAATTTGATACATTCATTAGTTGAGACTTGCTTGGTATTTTGGAATCTCAGGTCAACAGGCTAAACTGATGGGGTCCACGGCCACTAGATTGTTAATAGAACATGGTGGCCCATTTAGTGACATCTAGGTGAAAACAGTCATTTACATTCTTTCAGTAGAAAAGTGTATAGGTGAGGTACCCTGTGGCTTAAGATATGCATGCCCTGCAGCCTTTCAGGAACACAAAGATAGCTGTAGCCTATAGCATTCTGTTGGGTAAACAGCATTTTCATGCTGTAGCATGTTCATGGATGTCCTTAAATAACTAACAGTGAAGAGTTATACCTATATAATAGAAGAGATTTAGGCCTATCAATGATTAGCCCCATATGTGCCCTCTCCCTACGCTCATTCTGTAGCTCTCGGAGCTACAGAATGAGCGTAGGGAGAGGGCACATATGGGGCTAATCAATGATATAAACTTAAACAGATGGGTGGTCCCACAAACAAACAAATACATGACTAAAGCATTGGCAGTGAAGACATGCTTTTATTATCGACTCAGCTTAATTAATTATATTACGACTAGCACTATAAATATAAGAAACACATGCTTGTTAAACTGTATACTTCATGCTGAATAATGAAGCCGTCTGTTGGTAATGTTAGTAAACATTGGAGTAAGCCATTTGTTTCATGTTTGAGGTAAAGAATGAATTAATGTTCTGAATAGCTTATTTCCTACAAATCAAAATCTTTAAGAATGTGTGTGAATATAATCCCAATTATCTTTAAAATAACCCCAGAGTGGGCCTTTAAAAGTAATAGATAGATGTATGTATGCATTACTGTCACAAGTTGTCACTGTTAGCATGGCTGCTAACAATACAATACGCTATATGGAAATATTGGTACAGTATGTTAGTATATTATTGTTACATACACAACAGCAAAAAGAGTTTGTTGTACCTGAGTCAGTCGATCACCTGCAGCCGATTTCAAAAGAGTGCAAACTCAAAGTTGCAATAATGGTCAAGCTGTGGTGTCGCCCTGTGCCACCGTTGGCACTGTTTTTCTGGCAGCCCTAAGGGGCACTGTTTTTCTAGCAATTCTAAGCTAGCAAATATAAGACTTCCGGGGGACGATCTCTTCAAAATAAGAGTGCCCTCTAGAGTATTGAAAAAAAGATTAATTTGCACATTAAAACTATAAATTAAGCATTTAACAGCGTGCAAACAAACTTGTGTGTCTTCTTTGTTGTTGGAGGAGCGTCCCACTTCACAGATGTAAACCGCCACCAACTGGACTGGAGGGTATCAACAAACATTAATTTATTTATTTATTAATAAGTATGTATTTATTGACACAATCACCACTACAATTACAAATGACAGCCGGGACAAAATGCAGTTACCATACGCCTACTGGAAAATTAAGCTTACACATGTTTCATGATAAATGCATTTTTGTATTCCCATGCTTTGTTCTTGCCTAATGTAAATCGCTCTAAATGCCTAAATTGTAAAATAAAATATAGCTGCAAGCAGCGATAAGGCGGGACCAAGAAAGAAGACAATACGCAATAAGAACAATATGCACGAATAAGAATAATGGGCTGAGTTGTTGGTACCCGGATTTGAACACACAACCTTGTGGTCCAAGGGCAAGAGCTCTAATACTGACTGAGCTACACGAGATATTCAGTTACCCCATTGTAAACAGAAAAATCATTCAGTGTTTTTGATAACAATTATGTGTGTCCTGGTTTATGGGATCATTGTCCATTACTACATACAGTGTGTTCGATGTTCATGTTTTCACATACAAACTTTCAGATAATGGTCCATAGATTGTGTGTAGGACTTTTCAGGTTGTATTGGTGCCTTGCTTGGTTTCATTGGTTTCCTCCGCCATCTGCTACTATAAGCAATAATATGTAAAAAAAAAAAAAAAAAAAAAAAAAAGCAATGGGTAGAATGCTCCCCAATTTTTTTCCTCTGTGACACATCTAGGGGCCGCAATCTGCATTCAAAGATTTTCAATGACAAAGCTTCTAGGAACATCTTTGAATGCAGATTGCGGCCCCTAGATGTGTCACAGATACACCATTTTTCTGGGAGCGTTCTACCCATTGCTGTCTGAATACCAAAAGAAAAAGAAAAAAAAAGTCATTACAATTTTGACATATTATTGCTTAGCAGCTTTAATGTGTATGTGAATGACTCAATGTAATGCACAATCTATGTAAAGCACCATTTCCCATAGTCCTGAGGAGGGGAGGACGAGTCTTGCTTCCTGAGAGAACAGATTGGCCCAATTCCAATTGCTGCCCTCAGCTGTAAGTGCTTGAGGGTGAGAGGCTGCAAGGGCTCCAATTAAAGGAATGGGACAGTACTTTGAAGATGAATCCGTCATTCATGACACTTAAATCTTACTGTTCTTATTTACAGTAGGCAAGACCGAAAAGGTGTAGCCTGCCACTGAAGCAGAGGCTTTATTTATGCCACCCTATTTGAAGATTTCTTTACAACAAAATCATATTTCCAGAGCTTAGTTCGACAAAAATAATAATATACATCAGCATATTTTAGCATGAGACAAACCAAGAATACAGAAATATGCAATACAACACCCATGATATGCATATTTTCGGTATAAGTAGGCAAAAAAACAACAACAATGTTATGTAGGCTACATATGTTTTCATGTCCATCTCTGCTTGGCCTATTAATACATTCATTGTTGATCAATAATAAATGTCTATTTAGTCTAGTCTATTTTAGTACTTCAAGTAATATTATTCATTATTAATTGTATTTCCATATAATTTTACTTTTTTAATTTTAATTTTACTCATTTCTCATCATGTTTGACAGTTTCTCTTATTTCTATTAAATATATAGCCTATCTTCCATTCCGTCTTCCTTTGAGAACAATGAGACACTATTATTTGTTGACAACAGACATTACAATTCATAACTAATTTGCAGTGGCTGAAAAGTACTTGCAATTTGTACTCAAGAAAGAAAAGGTATCAATACTGCAATATAGAACTACTCACAAGTAAAAGTCCAGAATTCAAAATGTACTTGAGTAAAAGTACAAAAGGATTGGCATAAAAATGTACTAAAGTACTGAGAGTAAAAGTACTCATTATGCAAAATGTCTCATTTAAGGTTTTAAAATGTAGAAACATCTTTTGAAAATAGCAGATCTACAAGCTCACAATGTGTTGCGACGCATTGTGAGCTTGTGGATCAGCTATTTTCAAATGGCCAAAATCTAGGCCTGCCTATTGAAGTGGTTACTACAGTATATGTTTTGTAATAATTGAAATCTACAAAGTAACTAGTAAAACGTTTTCAAATAATTGTAGTGGATCGAGTAAAAGTACAATATTTTACTCTAAAGTAAAAGGTATTGGAACTACAAATGCCTAAAAATTGTATTTAAGTACAGTAGCCTACTTGAGTACATGTAGGCCTACTTAGTTACTTTCCACCACTGATGATGATGAAACCTAAATGAAACACACATGATAATTCCTTTCAGCTGCGGTTCACTAGTCAAAAACGCTAGCTTTGCACAGGTTTGGCACGTGTGTGGGTTGGGTTTGGGGGATCCATTTGTCTTCATCCACATTGTGTGGTGTTGGGTTTCCTACACGACTGTATCTAAGGAAATGAAACAGAGTTACAGTAACAATACTGTGTCATTAAACATGCAGTATAAGTGTACACTTCTCATGCAGTTTTATCATTCATTAAGTAAGAATTTCAGTCCATCATATCACAAATATCTCTGTTCAGTTCTAAATCACTCAACAAACACTTATGATTGTGGACTCTGATGCTATTAATAAATGTTGTAATGTTTGTACAAACAAAATGGAGTGATACAATCTACTAGGTGAATCAATATAAGGTTTAACCCCCAATTTCAATGGATTCTGGTAGTATTGGGCATGCTAAATAACATACTAAAAGTCTACCAAAATCTACTCCCCAGAAAGCCGTCATTTTCAAGATTGCGTCCCAGACGGAGTTTAAAATATATATCTCAAATGGGAAAACATTTGCAAAGTATTTTTCAACTTATTCTAGTACCTCTGGACATGCTTGAGAACATACTACAAATTTAAGAAAATATACCTTTGGGAAAGGCGTCATTTCCAAGATGACGTTAAAAATGGCAGGCTTATAAAGCTTATAAACGGCTATACTGTATATCTCAATTGAAAAGAAATACACAAAATATTTTTCACTTGATTCTTGTACCTGTAGACATGCTTGTGAACATACAAAAGATTTAGGAAAATACACCTTCTGGAAAGGCTTCATTTTCAAGATGCCGTTCAAAATGGAAGCCGGCACCGCTATACTGTATATCTCAATAGAAAAAATTGATACAAAAGATTTTTCACTTGATTCTGGTAGTATTGGGCATGCTAAATAACATACTAAAAGTCTACCAAAATCTACCTTCAGGAAAGGCTTCATTTTCTAGATGGATTGAGATATAGCAATTTTAAGCTCCCGGACGTCGTTTTGGACACCATCTTGAAAATGAAGCCTTTTCCAAAGGTATATTTTCCTAGATTTTTGTTATGTTCATAAGCATGTTCACAGAATCAAGTGACAAATCATTAATATAAATATATTCTATTGAGATATACAGTATAGCCAATTTAAGCTTTGCTGGCTGCCACGGCTGCCATGTTGGACGTAATCTTGAAAATGAAGCCTTTCCTGAAGGTAGATTTTGGTAGACTTTTAGTATCTTATTTAGCATGGCCAATACTACCAGAATCAAGTGAAAAATCATTTGTATACATTTTTTCTATTGAGATATACAGTATAGCGGTGCCGGCTTTTGAACGGAATCTTGAAAATGAAGCCTTTCCGGAAGGTGTATTTTCCTAAATCTTTTGTATGTTCATAAGCATGTCTACAGGTACAAGAATCAAGTGAAAAACCTTTTGTATATTTCTTTTCAATTGAGATATACAGTATAGCCGTTTATAAGCCTGCCATTTTTAACGTCATCTTGGAAATGACGCCTTTCCCAAAGGTATATTTTCTTAAATTTGTAGTATGTTCTTAAGCATGTCCAGAGGTACTAGAATAAGTTGAAAAATACTTTGAAAAGGTTTTCCCATTTGAGATATGGCCATTTTAAACTCTGTCTGGGACGCAATCTTGAAAATGACGGCTTTCTGGAGAGTAGATTTTGGTAGACTTTTAGTATGTTATTTAGCATGCCCAGTACTACCAGAATCCATTGAAAAACCTTTTGTATAAATGTTTTGGGGTTAAGGGATATTTCTTCCTAAAGTGACTCACCTATACAGAAAATCTGGCTTTCCAATCAATAGATGGAACGCGCATGCATAAAGTTGAGTGGCAAATTGATTGGCAAAGAGTGAGTTTAATGTAGTTTAAAGTCGTTTAATACTATCAGATAGGACTTTTCTGTTTGGATGTATGCAGTCAAGGCCAGGAAGTAGTTCTGCCACACATTAGGCATTCCCGCATAACTTCCGGGTAGGATGATGATGTCACGTACCCTCTATTACAGATAAATCCATTTGTGAAAATGTGACAAATTCCCCTTGATGGGAAACTAGTTGTAAACATAATTCAGATAAACAATTTCCTGTTGGAAATAAAAGACAATCCATTTTCATAACGTCACATCTACAGTATATCGGTTATTAAAGATGAGATTACTAAGCAGTGGAAGACACAGTTTGAGAGTTAGATACATCCCAGTCCAGATCAACGATGTATAATGTCAGTGAAAATTATTTTTTTAAACAATATTGTAAGTCTGACAATCTAAATGCGTATAGGCCAATCAAATGAACCATAGATTTAAAAAAAAATCATTTGATTGAATCATTAAAAAATATATATACTGTAGCATTTTCAATGTCACCAGATTGGTTGATAACTTCATAGACATTTGTGTCGCCTAAAGGTAAACAAATGAGCATCATTCTTTCAATAATGGTTTCAATTATATAGTAATGATCTGTGCTATGATTCATACAAGAATGCACTATTCACCAGTGGAATCTACCAACAGTCAACGCTACCTGGCGGCCCCTCCCATGAACAGCTTACTGGGAAGAGAGGCAATATAGACCTGGCGTCCTTCCAGCGGTATGTCCGTCCGCTGTCAGACTAACCCCGGAATAGCAGTGGATGGACTTCCAGGCACATGCAGCAGAACAACTACAGAGAGTGCTGATTCTGAACTGGTTGTCAGAGGGTTTCGACAACTTGGGATGCTCGCCCAAAGACAAGGCATGCAAGGCTGGCAAAGTGTGCCATCTCTGCTGCCCTTTATGGCGGAGCTGCCACTGCTTGTGCCCAAGGAGTGCTAAGTGACATGTGTATTATATCATGAGGACATATCCATGAGTTTGTGAATGTAACCTTTACTGCACCTAAAATATTTGTGTTCCTGTATGCTTTCCCTGTGTGTGGACATAAATAAATTGTTAAACTGTGTGTGTGTGTGTGTGTGTGTGTGTGTGTGTGTGTGTGTGTGTGTGTGTGTGTGTGACGGCGCCGTGCGTGCGTGTCCTGGGCATCAACGGACTGAACACGCAAAAATGTAATGTAAAAAACAAAAACGGAGAAGCATTTCTAAAAAATCTAATTAATGTGAAGCTGAAAATAAATGACTCTCTTAACATTAATATTCCACAATACCACCAAATGAAATTAGATTAAATCACATGATTGGATGACGGATGTTTAAAAAAGTAATACTGTATACCATTTTCATATTCATCAGGGTCGATGGGTCTGTAATTAAATACAAATGAAATATTTATCAGAAATTAAGTATCTACTGCTATCATGTTGATGGATAGACAGAGATCAGTATTGTACTTACGTGACATAAACTGGATCTGTAAATTAAAATATCAGTGTTAACTTGAATATTTGAACCAAATAAAACTGTAATTGTAATGTTATATCAGTTTCTTCTTCATGTTAAAGCGTGTCAATGAGGTGATGTCACTGTCACACACTAAACAAAACTGTCCTATGAACAGAGAACCTGAAGCATTTCTTACAAATCTAATTCATCTGAAGATGAAAATAAATTACTTTCACAATAACAACAAATTAAACTAGGTTCAAATAATTTGATTGGATGTTTCAAAAGTGTATAGGCTACTGTACCATTTACATATTCATCAGGGTCGATGGGTCTGTAATTAAAATACAAATATTCAGAAATAAGTATAAACAAGGTAATCTACTGCTGTCATGATGATGAATAGACAGATCAATATTGTACTTACGTGACATAAGCTGGATCTGTAAATTAAAAACAATAAGTCATAACTTAAATATTTGAATCAAATAAAAACCTATAAGTGCAATTTGATATCAGTTTCTCATTGC
This sequence comes from Electrona antarctica, assembly GCF_951216825.1. Taxonomy (NCBI): domain Eukaryota; kingdom Metazoa; phylum Chordata; class Actinopteri; order Myctophiformes; family Myctophidae; genus Electrona; species Electrona antarctica. The sequence continues at coordinate 16,553,460 of NC_136796.1, read as the reverse complement.
CTGCCAAGAACGTGTTTTCATATGTCAGCGAACAGCATCATCTTCTGTAAAAACACAGGAGTTGCAGTCACACAGGAAACAGGAACTAGACGCGATCGCAAAATCCTGACCCGCTCCTGTGGTGTTTATTGTTTTCACGAAAATGGTATCAATACACTTTTAGAACAACATGTTTGTGCCAGCATGGTCTGGATGACTACATTTATTTCTTGATTGCCTCTTGTCTTGTTTTTTGTTTTGTGTTGTGCTTCGTCGATTTCAAGAAGGCACTGGACTCTCTACACTACAGTCTACACAGAGGAATGATAATGAAAATATTTAAGGCCTACGATGTTCCTCCCAACCTACTCCCAGCCATTGAGACCATATGCATGGGAACGAGAGCCAGTTAACATTACTATTCCACAATAACAACACATTAAACTAGATTAAATATAACTTGATTGGATGTTTAAAAGGCATATACTATACCATTTTCATAGTCATCAGGGTGACTTATGACTCCATACACGTGTGTGTCACCTAAATATAAACAAAGCATTAATGCAGTGCTAATAATTGCAATCATGGTTTCATTGTAGGTAATTATTCCGCAAATTTTAAGAACAAGCACAGAACAAACTGACTGACTTACGGTGCTTCCAAAAACAACATTCATTGATTGATCACTGGAGGAGAATTTAGATTAGAAAAAGAATCAGTTTTCATTATCAGAAAAAATAAATAAAAATAAAATGAACGTGATTGGTTCAAAGACTGACCATGCTGCAGTGGGCAGTACAAATCATCAGGATTGCCATTCTGGGCTCCAGCTGAGCCCTGATTGGTTTTCGGAGCTACAGCTGATCCCTGATTGGTTGTCTGGTCTGCAGCTGAGCTCTGATTGGTTCCTTGAGACTGAACAGGTCTGTAATTTAGAAGATGAACACCAGATGAAATCTACTGCTGTCATGGTGATGAATAGACAGAATAATACTTAGTAGTACTTACCTGGCACAGCATAGATCTGTAAAATAAAAAAGAGCAAAAAATACATTTGAGCCTTTGAATTTGAATTGTCATAATATTTCCAATTTTAAGGAGAGTTGCTCAGTGATTTTACCGGTAGTGTAAATGTACTTACACACCAGGAGCGACGCATATATACAATATGCAAATGAATATTACACATACTATTAATTTGGTGGTGCCTCATTCATATGTACATGATTTCATTTACGCACACACAGTCGCACACACGCACATCACTTACTGCACTTTTAATCTAGATGTAATCCATGTAATGTAGTCCTTCTCACCTTTACACGTTGTGTATCTACACAACAGGATCAGCAGTATGGTCAGTAGATTCACAACCAGAAGTCCTACAATCAGACCCACAAGATTTAGAGAACTGGGTACTACTACCACAGGTACAGTCACTGAAGGTGGAGTACTTCTAGGAGATCCGGTCACTGAAGGTGGAGTACTTCTAGGAGATCCGGTCACTGAAGGTGGAGTTCTTCTAGGAGATCCAGTCACTGAAGGTTGATTGGTTCCAGGAGATCCAGTAGTTCCAGGAGATCCAGCCACTGAAGGTTGAGACACAGAGACTTTAATGAAAATAGTAGAGAAACTGATGTATCGGTCTCACCGATGACATCTGCAGTTTTGCCACTGATGTGGCCCGATGATTTATATCATCATTAATTTACTGTACACTGCCATTTAGCAGGGGTGGGCAACATTGATGGAGAGGGCCACTATATTTTCACACTCACTCCAGAGGGCCACATTGCATATACGGGAAGGAAAACCTCTTATCGTCATTCTATATCACACAAAAGTAGCAAAAAATATATTATTTAAAGAAAAGGGCCCGGTTTCCCAAAGGACACCTCTTACACCATGGTGTAAGAAGTGGTGTTGCACATGCTCAGTTGCTCCTCTAGGCCGCACACAGAAGCCTGTGAACATAGACATTCCGTGCATAGATGTGCCACACAATGGCAAAAATGTTTTTTTAAGAGTAAAGAGAGCCTACTGTCAGCTGTCCAGCAGTCCAAATATTATTAAATTAAATTTCAGAATGGTAGACCTGTAGCCTACCATACCAGGCCTCAGGCCTGAGGCCTACCATTGCATGGCACATCTATGCACGGAATGTCTATGTTCACAGGCTTCTGTGTGTGGCCTAGAGGAGCAACTGAGCATGTGCAACACCACTTCTTACACCATGGTGTAAGAGGTGTCCTCTGGGAAACCGGGCCAAGGTTAATAAATGTCACTGCCATCCAGCTCTGTGGTGATTCTCCTCCAGAATATTTGCACTTGTAGAATCCCTCATCAGACGTAGACACAGCAGGTATGATCATCTGTCCATTGGTTTTAGTTTGGACCAGTTGTTCATTTCTATAAAAGTCCACGTTGGACAGTGACAAGTCTGTTGTGTGTTTGCACTGAAGAGTGACAGAATGTCCCTCTGCCACAGGGTGGACAGGACTCACCAGGATGACAGAACCATCTGTAAAAACAAGTTCAAAACAGTCCACATATTAGCAGTCACACTGAACTATGCATTTAAACAGCATGTTTTAATGAGTTAATGGAATGCTGCCATATTGGTAGGTAGTGAATGAAGGAACTGGACTCACCATGTACTGTGATGTTGACAGCATTGCTGTACTCTTTCAGACCAGACAAACACCAGAACACTTCACTGCCGCTTTCACTGTGGCCGACATCACATGTAAATCTGGTCATTGACACTTTCGGTGAACACTGTTCACCCCAGTGTCCTCTCTGATTGAACGTCATCACTCTCCATACAGTAGGGTTTCCCTCACAAATCAGTGAAACAGACTCAGTGATGAAGTGTTGAGCTCACTGTGAGGGAAGCTGAAGAATGACGATCTAAAACACAACACAGGGTCAGAGGTCAAACAAAGAGCTCCGTTACAATGACACGGTGGTTGACAAAGTACTGAATCTATTCATATTCATATATATATATATATATATATATATATATATATATGAAATGAATATCAAATATATAAGTACTGAATCGAGCAACTTAAAAACTGTCTGGGATATTCACAAAACCCTAACCCTGTAGGTTGTTTAGAAAACATTCTAGAATAATTATGAATGATGAATTATGAGTCACACTCACCACCAGAAAACATAGACTGAGCGTAACTGTGGTAAGTGTAATAAACTGGGTCTCCTCTCCCAGCTTTACAATTATATTGTCCTGTGCCAGTAGGACCATGCATGATGTAGGAACCTTCAACAGTCCCATGGAGGATACCAGGTAAGAGCTCGTAGTTGTAGCCTGTTGGTTTAGGAACACGCCTGTGCCAGTAGAACCTACTCCATCCTGCAGGTGATTGTTTAACTTCACAGCTTAGAGTCACTGAACCTCCAGGACTCAACCATGTAGGAGACACACTGAGAAGTGAGAACAGGGATGGGTTTGTCTGTTGGAAAGCACAATTCTCTGGATTAAAACACAACATTGGGCCCTATTTTGCATGTCTTAAGTACCAGGTTTTATGACTTAATTTAAGACCTGGAGGCGTGGCCAATGCTGTTTGGCCACTCAAAACAGCCAATAGCATGGGCCACGCCTCCAGGTCTTAAGTTAATTCAATCATAAGACACAGTACTTAAGGCACGCAAAATAGGGCCTATTATTTGTCATTTACCATGAAATAGTGCAATAAGCCCCAGAAAATAATGCATAGAAAACTATGCTATCATCATATCAGATTATTTATCTATCTTCTCCTTCTTTGACCAACAGTAACCCAATTTCCATCAGCACGCTATCGGTTAACAGCACTGATGGCAAACAGTGTTCAGATGGGTTTAAATGTCTCTAAAACTGCTGCCCACCCATCAGAAATGATGAATGGTACTGATATGTTGTGGTATTTTTGATATTGGCAAAAAAAAAATATTCTCCATAACGTTTGATTGGGTCGCACATTTGGGTGGGATCTAGAATCAGCCCTGGTGGAGGTGGGGAGACTGGGAGACCCCTGCTATACTGTTTACCGGAATATTGGAATACAGAGATATTTAGCGTTGATTCAATTAAAGAAATCATAAATGAATGGATGAAAAAAGGAAAGAAGATACTGTGTATGAATTGTGAGTCTGTCCAGTGCCTCAGTAAGGTGCATAAAGTTCATGCTAACATGCAAGGCTAAAACAAACTATTTATGGAATACTGTAATCAAGTACTTGTTAATTTTTATTGACTGTCCACGTCAAACTGTGAAAATCAGCAGTCAAAGTTATTTTTTTATTGCGGATGATTAAAGTAGTGTCCTTTGTCCTTTTGATAATTATGCTTTTATATTGTTTATGCAGTATATTAATCTGTACCACAGTTCCCTAACAGATGATCGTCCTTGCCAATTTCAATCCATTGACTGCAATAAAAGTCTTGCTTCACTGCTGTCCTTTGACCGCTGATATTCACAGTTTAACGTAGGACAGTTAATAAAATTAACAATTACTTGATTACGGTATCCCATAATAAGTTTGTTTTCCACAGTTCCCTAACAGATGATCGTCCTTGCCAATTTCAATCCATTGACTGCAATAAAAGTATTGCTTCACTGCTGTCCTTTGACCGCTGAGTAAGGGATAATATCTGGCTAGGTGGTCATTGTCGGGAGATAATTCACCGACAGGGAGTTTAACCACCGAGGCGAAGCCGAGGTGGTTACACTCCCTGAAGGTGAATTATCTCCCGACAATGACCACCTAGCCAGATATTATCCCGCTTATTACATGGCTAACTAACATAAATTAATACATTGACCCAAAACACAACAAAAAAAGTATTCCATAAGTTCGCGCTGGCTGCGTCTGCCCAGCTGCAGGGCTGCAGCACTGTCAGAAAACAAGGAAGTGAGTTGATCAAATAGAATCCATTTTCGGGTCCTGCTTCGTCTATTTCTCGCTCAAATGTTTTCAAAAACATTTTTAAGAGCAATGTTTAGCTGTAAATTACATTGTGTGTCACTAGTGTGTGTGTTTACATGGCTGTTATGTTGGAAACGGCAGTAAATCAAGCGGGGCGCAGCCGCGCAGCTGGTGGTGCTCAGAGGGTTTGATTAGGCAGCGGTCATTATACAGCGGAGCGGTCATTATCATGAGATAACTCACCGCTGAATTAAGCGATTGACCAATCAGAATCAAGCATTCAACCAAGCCATGTAATAATATTGTTTAACGTAGGACAGTTAATAAAATTAACAATTACTTGATTACGGTATCCCATAATAAGTTTGTTTTGGCCATATATATATACACACACTCCATAACTTTTGACTGGGTGGGCAGGACGCACATTTGGGTTCCGCCCCCCCCCCCTTAGAACCGGCCCTGCTTTAAGTACATTTTGACGTCAACACTGTACTTTTACTCGAGTACATTTTGAATTCCAGATATTTACTAACGGAGTAGTGATGACTGGTTAGTGACAGCTTGGTTAGTGAGTTGGACTCCTCCCACCAGTCCCTACCACTTTATTGAGTCATATACTGAGATACGGTTAATTTTCTATAAAAGAAAAGGGGCTTGTCGTTGTGGTGCTTTGGTTTCTACAGACAGTACAGTACAGTACATGCATTCTTTGTGCAAATTCTCATCTGAAACATTGTGATCTGCATTATGGATACGTTCCAACCCTTCCTGAATTTCTTCGTGGCACAGAAGGCGATCATCGGGTACTGTCTTATGGCTCTGATAACCATCGGTGGTGAGCGTATCTTCTCCGTGGTGTCCTTTGATTGTCCATGCAGCAAAGAGAACTTTGAGTATGGGATGACTTTCCTGCTAGCCCCGGCGGCGGTGCTTCTGATTCTGGGCCTTTTCTTCAGCACCAGGCTGTGGTGGATCTACACGGAGAGTTGCAGCCGCGGGAGGGTACAATGCAAATGGCAAAAGGAAGACTGCAAAATCTTTGTTCGTGCCTGCATAGTGCCTGTAATTTGGCTGTGCGCGTCTCTGCTAAATGGCAGCTTTTATGAGTGTGCTGCCAGCGGCATGAAAGGGTATTGTTTGAACGAGACAGAAGATTGTCTTCAGGAGTTGGTGAAACTGCCCTGCGACAAATCCGGAGGCAAGGAGCAGAGTCTAAGGTTTAAGGCACACGCACAGGTTAAAGCACTGCTCTTTTGAAATGAAATGTGGGCAGGACATTTTGTGTAGCACAAGGACACATTGTGCAGGATTGAGTTAAAATATCGGATTAACCTCACCAGCGTAACATTTGCTTTATGTTCAATAAAGCTTCAATGCTATATGTAAGTGTCTGTCTGTCTCTCTGTGCATCCACAGATGATAGCCTGGTATCTCATGATTGGAGCTGCCATTGCTGGTCTCCTTGTCTTTTGCTGCATAAACTTCTGCTCTCAGGAGAACTATGCTCAGCGCATGTACAAGAAACACTATGCACGGAAACTGAAAGAGCGTGTTGATGCCTTTGCCATGGACTACGCCAGCAAGTTGGCCGAGCGACAAATCCAGAGGGTCCTTAATAACGAAATCCCCGATCCCCTCAGTGTCCCCATCGATTGGGAGCACATCCCCTCTTACAACAGTCTGCTTGAATTGGATACAGACCCAGCAAATAAAAATGAAAATAAAAAAGAAGGTCAAGACAATGATGCGTATACACACCCGAAATACCAAGGCAGTGAGTTTACTGAGACTGTAATGAATGCCACGGACATCTGACAAATTATTGACTCAGTTAGTTTCAGCTCAGTTAATTTTAAACTTATTACCAAGACATGTGGCCATGAATTGTGGAACTGGTAAACACTGTATTAACTATTAATCCTTAGTTACTCGGTTTGTGTCAGGCACCATGCACTGTTTTACTTTAGTGTAATGTTTGGGGGAAAAAAATAAAATAAAATACACAACCACCTTGAGTTAGAAAGTTACAAGTGTATGATTCTTTTTTTTCTTACTTAGATTGTTTTTTATGAATCAAGTGAGTTAGAAATTCTAATTCTAACTCAAATTTGAAGTCGGTGGGGCGAGCGGTTTTCGAGTTACATGGATTACAGACATACGTACGTACACGTACAGAGACGTGGTGCATTTATAGTAGGATATCATTGGCATCACTTACATTTTATCACAGTCAATGTAACAGCGTCACTCCATCCTGTTGAAGACTGCTGGTCACTTTTGGGACGACCCTGACACCTGTAGTCTCCACTGTGAGGCACAGTGATCCTGAATTCAGATTGGTTTACTGGTATGTCTGAAGATGAGCTGGTTGTGTTCCATTCATAAATCCAGTCAGTGTCTCCTCTCTCTATCTCACACTTCAGAGTGATGGTTTCTTAACCAATAATGGAGACCAACTGGGCTGCAGGATCACAACAGACCTTCCCAGTCCCACTGTGTACATGAAGAAATACATATTAATGCACAATGACTGCGTACAGTGCTGCAATTTATAGTGTTGATGTTTTTAAGCAGGTTTGCAAGTTTAGTTTAGATTTTAGTCTCATGCAAAAGGCTTAGTTTAAGTTTAGTTTTTATTATTATTAGTTTAGTCTTTTTTTATTTTTTTTATTATAAAAACAAGTTTAGAAACAGTAAAAATAGAAGATCTGCAAGCTTAGCATTGTGAGCTTGTAGATCTGCTATTTTTTACTATTTGAAGATGTTTAACAACAAAGGACATTTTTGGTATCTTTCTAAACACACAATAGCCTACAGTTTCAGTTATATTTTTTTGTAAAGCCTAATTTGTGTTTTTATTTCATCACTAAAATTTATTGTAGGCCTAATTCTAGTTTTATTAACTTTAGTTAACTACAATAACCTTGCTCTACCTGCCTGTAAAACACAGAACAGAGGGTATCTGTGTGACATTATCATCATACATGGAAGTTTTGCGGGACACCTACTGAGTGGCAAAAAAAATATTTCTGGCCTTGAAAGCCCATACATCCAAACAGAAAAGTCAGATTTGATTGCACTAAACAACGTTAAATGCCGTTAAACTACGTTAAACTCACTTTGCCACTCGTTTTTTATATATATATAAAAAAAAGGCAAAACTAAATTATGTTGCTGTATTCCCCACCAGAAGCACCATGGGCCTGTTTGGAACGAATACCAGGCTTTCCTCCGAGGTGGAAAGTCTGGTGATGCGATGTGAATGAAACGCAGAGTGAGTGGACAGAAATGGTGTCTTCTTAATACAGTTACCAGACGTGTGGCCTGAGCCCTATATGCTTTTCTGGGCCGGGCTGCGGAACAAACTAGCGCTGGAAACCGACGCTGACTTCCTATTGGTTCACCAACCTTTGAGCCCGCCTCCTCTCCCCAGTAGAATGCAGCGGAGAACACCGACTTCACCAAAGTTCGAGAAACTTTATTGGTTTAGCGAAATACTCCCAGTCCCACTTTGCCACTTTCCCTGCTTGGCGCGCCCCGGGCATTTTTATGTTTCCTTTGAAAACAAAATGCTTGCGGTTTCCGAGGCTACACAAGACATGCAACGTTCGCCAGTCCTTGCAACTAAACTGACTAATAATAATAATAATAACAGACTGACATAAAATAACAATTGAGATGGTATGTGAAACGGGTGTAAATATAACTTTACTGAGTAACTAAATAATACATATTAAATTAATCATCACCTTGACCGTGTCCACAGGAGATGAAGATACTCAGCACTGAAAGATATTTGATGAGACAATATCAACATATCATACATATTTTCATATTAATTATTAATAATTAACACAGCACCAATATACAGCTATACAGTTGACAAAAACAAACTAAAAGGTGTGCTCGTTTCCACCAGGCCGGGTTGCTTACCCATACCCAAGGCACTGTTATGTTATTAGTCGTGGGGTCATACATGTGCAAGTGCATATATTGTGTGTCTGTCTGTTTCTCTGTGCTAATCTGTGGCACTTTACTCACACCTTCCCTGTGGCTGAAGGAAGAACCTCCATCCCAAATTATTGTAATCGGCCTCACGGTGGCGCTATAAAAGGCCACATCATATTTTAGCCAATAACCTTTGAACCTTAGGGTTTTTTTACCCTGGATTCCAGATCATTTCACAACTCCCAATATTGGCACCGCCCATTTCTGCCTTACACGATTTTCTGCCAAAACTGACACAAATCCTAAACTGCTGTAGAATTTTGTACACACAGTAGTCCAATCGGCCTCATGTGGCACTGTAACAGCCCGCTTCACATATTGACGTACTCTTGAACCGTAAGCTGTGATTCCTTGGATCATGATGCAACTCCACATAGGCCCCATCCATTTGTGCCACAAAACACTAAATGTCCGACTCGTACAATATTAATATTAATAATGATAATAATAATAAAAGTAATAATATAGAATGTGAGGTTATGGGATACTCTGTACTGTAGAATTGCATCATTATTGTTGAAATTATTTTTTACATTAACATTGTATTAAAACTGGTCAAGATCCTATAAAAACAACATTACAACATTGTTCAAACTCAGCATGCTTAACTTAACAAAGTAGGCATATTGTTGTTTATTTACAGCCACATATTTCTACATAGAATTTCAAATACAAAAAGCATTACTTATATTAGTGATATATCTAGTAGTAATAATAGTGATATATCAGAGTTCGTAGTAATAATATTTTATACTCAGAGGAGAACACCGGACAGAGCACGCCCCATTATGTCCTGAGATTAACTACTCTGAACAAACTTCTACTTACTCTATAAATTTAAATAATAGCTACTGCTGAGAGAGAGGTTCTGCTGTCGTTCTACATGTAGAATACAGCTTAATGAAAACCCCATGATGTTCCAATGTTTAATGTGTGTAATCTTGTTCCAATCTAGTGTTCAGTGTTCTAGTGATCAGCATTTGGAATTAATTTTGTACTGGCCATATATGGAGCGTGTCTTACTCAGCACGCTAAAATACCTGAAAACATTATAGGTTAGAAATAAACCACATACAGTAGTAGCTGCATGCTTTGCTGCCCGTCTGCTCTGACTTGTAAACAAACAAACTCCATGCGTGGTGGAGCTACATCCCATAGCATGAAGGGATGAGACGCTCTGTTCGGTACAGAAACACACAGCCTTCGGTTTCAGACTGAAACTGCAAAATAAAATGCCCCAAAGCCATTGCACCTCATCTTTAAAGTCACGTGACTTGTCAACACAGCTGTCCCCTGTTGAAGATGATGCTGTGGGCTCCCCTGCGCCCACCCGCCTCCCCACTCCTCTGGCCTCAGACTGTATCAAATATGAATGACTGACTATCGTAAACGATAGACATCTCCCCAACGATATCGCCGAGACAGTTTGTTTATTTTTGGACCACAATTATTATATGAGACGATTTAAGATGACCCCATGTTATTCTCCATAGAGAAAAACTTCTGTGAACTTCTGTCAGGATTTCGGCGCTCTATAATAAATACTAATAGTATAACGCTTTACAAACACATCAACCAGCACTGAGTGGACCTAAATTCTATATTATTTAGCGCTTGTTGTGCCACTTCAGCGTTGCCCATCATGCTGCAGATTCATTTTCTTTCATCATCCTTTCGAGAACAGGGGCGCGGGGTAAATAGTATCCCAAGCGGCACACTTAAACACTTTACTACTTATTTCGATGGAAATAAGCGAATTAGCACTAAAACCCAACCACCATTGGTCTCACAACCGAAATGTTGCTCTGAATAATAAACTTAGAGATGGGCAGAGAAAGCCTTTGAATTTGAACAGAAACAAAATAAAAAGGCTCACACTAAAGGCATTTGCCAATGTTTCATGTATGTAATGTAACCATGCTCTAGTCTAGCACAATTCTGATCAACGCTGCCAGGATCCCAATCAACAAGTTTACTATTTTTTGTAATTTACTGGCGGGTTTTTTGGATTAATTGTTTCCGTTTTTGCTTTATTTAAATTTAAAAAGATTGTAAAGACAGGAAACAAGAGACAATGAAATGAAGTGTTTTTTAAAGACAATCGTTTATCTGATTCTGAAAATTGTCAGTTCAAGATTTACATGCAATTTAATGATTCTCTGTGAATTTGCTAAACTGGTCATAGAGGTTTAGTCTTTCCCAAATGATTTCGCTGGTGTTCTTTTAAGTGAGATTCTCTCTTAAATTTGTGACCACACTGGTCACAGTGGAATGGTCTTTCTGCAGTGTGGGTTCTCTGGTGTATGTTTAAGTATCTTTCTGTCATAAAATGTTTCCCACACTGGTCACAGTGGTATGGTTTCTTTCCAGTGTGAATCATTTGGTGTGCTTTTAAGTTAGATTTTGTCGTAAAGGTTTTCCCACAGTCACAGTGGTATGGTCTTTCACCAGTGTGAATTATCCTCTTGTGTGTTTTAAGGCTGGTCAATTTGTTGAATTTTTTTCCACACTGATCACATGTATACGGTTGCTCGCCAGTGTGAATAATCTGATGCGTTTTTAAGTTAGTTTTGGTCCTAAAGGTTTTCCCACACTGGTCACAGTGATATGGTTTTTCTCCGGTGTGAAGTCTGTGGTGTACTTTAAGGCTGGACATGCAGTTGAAGAAATCTCCACATTGATCACATTCATAGGGTTTCTCTCCGGTGTGAATCATCTGGTGCCTTCTAAGTGTGGACATGTGTGAGAAGCGTTTTCCACACTGGTCACAGCAGTGGTGTTGTGGGGGTTTCTCGCCAGTGTGAATGTTCTGGTGACTTTTAAGTGTGGACATGTGTAAGAAGCGTTTTCCACACTGGTCACAGCAGTGGTGTTTTGGGCGTTTCTCTCCAGCGTGAATCTTCTGATGCCTTGTAAGTCTGGACATGCATGAGAAGTGTTTTCCACACTGGTCACAGCAGTGCAGGTGTTTTGGGGGTTTCTCTCCAGTGTGAATCTTCTGGTGCCTTTTAAGTCTGGACATGTATGAGAAGCGTTTTCCACACTGGTCACAGCAGTGGTGTTTTGGCTTATCCAGACTTCTTTTTCCATTCACTGCTGGTAAGACAGAGACAGAGAGAGGGAAGATGCAACAGTGGATTGAATGCCTTGTTCTGCTAGTGATTGAACTGGAACACATACATTAAATAAAGAGCAAAATAGTTGGGTAATTTCTGATACTTCCGTGACCACGGAGAGCAAAGGTCCGTTTCTCAGTGGATTTATAATCTATGAAGGTTAAAAAAACAAATTGAGCCACCCCCCATGCCTCCCGCAAAAAAGTCACAATACCCTCAAATCATTCACTAAACTCACCCCACACAGCCATCAGATTTTTGTAGTACTGAATCTGACTAGTGTCGATTTTTCAACAGTGAGAAGCATGGATAGAGTGGCGCTGGCTGATGACGTATAAGGGACATGACGTATCAGCAACAACGTGGCTACGTAACAGGTGACGTGACGTTATGAAATGAGTCTTCTGCCTGCTGGCCAGACTGCGTAGCGAGTGACAATTCAATGCACGGAACGCAGGCTAGGGATTTTCAGTCCTTTGCACGAACTATAATAAAAACACTTTGCGTCGGCAGAGCATGGTTACAACCATAGGGATTGACAGAATGAGATTGCTGCGTTGTGGCAGCGGTGGCCGAACGGTTTGCGGAGCGGCCTTGATACCGGAAGGTCGCCAGTTCGTATCCCCGGACCGGCACGTTAAAATTACCACCGCTGAAGTGCCCTTTAGCAAGGCATTGAACCACTACCATGAAATGTTCTATGAGCAGGGCCTGGCTGTAAACAAGTATCTGATGCTTAGTCCAGTTACCCTGGGTAAATATAGTAACTTTGCTTTTTGCTTTGTTTTGTTCGATCACATGCCCTGTATTACTCACATCTTACAGCGTCACAGAGTCTTGCGGACAGCAATTTTGTGCGTTGGCCAAGTATCGCAAAATTGTGGGCCATTTCAATATGGGCCATATATATATATATATATATATATATATATATATATATATATATATATATATATAGTTCAGTCACACGTGCAAGAGACTCTGAGTAGAGTTGCTTCTTCTTCTTCACTTGGAAAGGAGCACTATATAATATGTCCAGTCGGCGACAGAGCCAGATATTCACTTCAGAAACGGTCTGGGAGGCATCGGCGAGCACTTTTTTCGGCGCTATAGCTTCTCACAGAGCCTTTCACACACAGCGAGCAAAACCTCGGCGATCAAAGCCCGATCTTGCGTCAGATCGGGAGTTTTGTCGGTGAGCGACCTCTGGATCCCCCAAGTTACTAATGTTGCTCTGGAGAAGGAAGTCTGGAGCTCTCTGGTAGAGCTGTTGCGTGGAAAACACACATATATATATATATACATAGTTTATTTTACTTTTTTTAGTATAGTTTAAGTAACTTACCGAGTTCTTTATGATCTTTGGGTTCCCCCTGCTGATCAGAATTGTTCCTGGTGGGGTTGAGAGACTTCATCTTCACCTTAGATCTTGAATCCACAGTCAAATCTAAACAGAAAATATTTTTTTTCTTTTAGTTTTTTTTATCCCACGATTTTTAACCCATTTTAGCACCCGGTGCCAATGCTATATGCATCCAACCCTTCAGGCCGCCAGCCGACTCATTGATAGTGGACGTACGGTCGTGATTTTGTAGGAAACAAAAAAAAGTTATTTAAACCAGGGGTAGGCAACCTTAGGCACGGGTGCCAACATCGGCACAGGGGAGGTTGATAACTGGCACACTGGTGTTTAAAATTAAATATTAAAAAACGTGTAGTCAGTTAAATGAAGTCCCTTCACTTCTACATACAAATTACATCCTGCACATAATTCTACATTCATTCAAACTCCTAACTCTGACTGGGGAGTCTATGAGATAGATGAGTCTAATGATCATTACATCATGATGTGGGCCAACCAAAATACATGGGTCTAAAATATCAGAAACTCTTTGTATGTCCACCATCAACGAGTCGGCTGGGAACCGGAAGTGCAGCGGCGGCCCAAGCTGAACACGGAAGGGTTGGATGCATATAGCCCATTACCTAAACTGTAATCCTGGGCGCTCTTCTCCCTCAACCTGGGGAGAGCCCCGAACTGAGCGCATGTTGAGCATGCTTCTTATCACTTGACATGGGGGAGTTTCCCCGGTAGGACGTAGCACGTGGAAGTTATTCTAACCAGTTCCATTCCCCTCCATTAATATGTATTTACTAGGGCTGTCAATCGATTCAAATATTTAAATCGCGATTAATCACATGATTGTCCATAGTTAATCGTGATTAATCGAATTAATTAATTGTAAATTGTAGGGGTGCTGATATGCAACTTATTTAATATTTGAGTCATTATAATACTGATGCTAAATAAACCCAGGCTTGTTTCCATTCCACTGTAAACAAAAAAATGTGGAAGTGAAGAGAGGGAGGAATTATACAAAGTAGGGTGACATTGATGACATCACAAATATGACCAAATCAGTTGAGCTGTTCCTGAGAGCAATTTCCATAAAAGCCCCTATATGATGAGAAATCCTGATTTTTCAAAATTGCATATTTGTGGGAATAGAAAATACAAGGGAACTAAAAAAAACACCCAAAAAATGGATAAAGTTAAATTTGACGTTATATGTCCTTTAACAATAATTCAACTCTTGAGAGTGTAAAATGGAACCAAATGGACCAATAAGGGTCTACTTGGTTTCATTTTACACTCTCAAGAGTTAGAGTTCTATAAGGGTCCATTTGGTTACCAACTCTCCATCATTTAGCTGGGGTCCACCTGGAACCCCCTCAAGGACCACCTTAAACAGCCTGCCTTAAACAGATCGTTTTCAAGTTTTTGAGCAGTGCCTCCTCTCCATTAAGGAGCTATGTCCGTCCGTCCGTATGTCTGTCTCTGTGTCTGTATGTCCAGGCACGGAAAGCTGCAACACCTAAAGTGGCCAGTACAGTACAGCACAGAGTAAAGTGGCACAGAGTAGTACAATACAGTACGAACCCTGGGCCGGGTCTGGATATTCCGAGGACCCCCGGGGACCCCCACACGGACCCCCCGGGGACCCACATGGTAACTCTGTCATTTCTTGACCGTTTCGGACGTGCGACAGCTCACCGGAACCGGACCGGCCCCCTGGTTGCGTTTCTGGGGGTCTGGATGTCTCAGGGGTCGACGCACAGTACACTACAATACAACACAGAGCACAGTAGAGTACATTAACTATAACAATACATGTATAGTTGCACCGCTCAGTTCACACAGGTGTGATTTTTAATACTCAACATGGGAGTAGACAAATGCTTGCTTTATGCAAATGCATGTTTATAATTATAATTGGAACAATGGCATGGTGTGCATGGAAGAGGAATAAATGCTGAAATCATGAACTCAACACACACACTCCCAGACCTCTTTCCTTTCTCCCCCCACCTCTCTCTCCCGCACACAGACTCACTCCAAGTCCCTTTATGTCCAGCAGTAAAAGTATCAATACTGCTATTTAGAAAGCTAGAAACACTGTTACAAGTAAAAGTCAAGTCTGGAACTCTCTCTCTCTCAACCAGCGACATCCGTTCTATTAAGTATAGCAGTCATTTGTTGTTAGCTTTAGCAGACACCAGAAGACATTAAACCACTAAATATGAGACACCGGTGTTAAAGTGTCACGGCGTATCGGTGTCTTTACCTTCTTTTTTCATATACCATGGTTAAATGTAGGTCACAGTGAGTTGAAATGGTAGTGTAAGTTCAGTTCATCTAATAAACAAGTTAAACAACACGTTACAACAACATGACACATGTTCTCGAATCTGGCTAGGAGGCTATGCTGTGCTGTGCAGCTATGCTGCTGTTTTACACATTATGCTATCCTCTGAAAGCTCTGTGTTTCGTGTTGTTTTCAAATGTCAGATATAAAGTATTTTACCTTAAACCACTTATATTAGCCGACGCCCGTCGGTCGAAGTGTTGTTGTTCAATGAAAGCGCTGTTTGTTCGATTCGAATTCCTTCTTCTTCTTTTATGGCGGGTTGCGACCTATTTTAAGGTGTATACCGCCACCTACTGTATAAGAGGCCTATGCCCTTCTATGCTGTTCACTGAGACCCCCTTTCCACCTGTTGGTTCCTTCAGTTCTTTTTGGTTCTTGGTCCATAGCTCCAAAATTGGTGGGAAAAACTAGACCTATATTAAATTGTTTATAGGATAAATACAAGTAAATGATTCTGAATACATGATAACCCTTCCACAGTAGTAGCTTTTTCATATTTTTGATTATTTTGCATATTTTCCTACATAATGTCTCATTTGCATATTTAAAAATCACACCCATGTGAACTGAGTGGTGTAAGGTCTTATATAGACTGATGTGTGAACTGGGTGACCATAGCAACCATGCTCAACCATGACAATAAATCATTGTCTTCGTGTAAATAATCAACTGGGGAAGTTTCATGGTGATAACAATCTAATATAGTTATGGTTTTGCACACTCAATTCATAATTAACGTTCCAATTTTGGAGCTCTGGCTCATGGACTAAGAACCAAAAAGAACTGAACCAGTTCCCATTGGGAACCAACCGGTGGAAAAGGGGCCTGAGTGGTTCAGTGAGTATCACATGTTCAGTCACGTCCGGTGTCCACAGGGTGGAGCTGTAGACTAAGTAGAACACCCTGTAACATCTGAAAATAAAGAAGAGGATCCAAGGCACTCTGTTCCAATGAAGTGAAAAAGCCTTTATTGTAAGTTTTATGGCATGGCAAAGATCATTACACAAAAGGGAGGACCAACGTGCAGTAGTGCACAGAAGTGGAGACACTTAAGTAATACAGGATGAGAACACATCCGCAATACAAAAGTACATTTTTTGGGGCCCCCATAGCAATTTTCAAGTTTTTTCGTGTTTTTATCAACTTTTTGACCTACATTTAACAAAATCAATGGCCAATGAAGGTCCCCAGGAGCTTTTTTCAGGGCCTCAAACCCAGTACAGAGCGGTCCAATTTCCCCGAAGGGCCCCTGAGAGCCAAGGGCCCCTGGGCCACGCCCCCATTGGCCCAATGTTTTGTAACAAACTAATTTAAAAAACAGTACTGATAAACGTTCTGTAGGCAAGTTCATGTAGAGAAAGTAAAGATAGGCCTTACATGACGAGATGGAGAGAGAAAATGAAGTTTATCACCAGCGGAGTATGGGGATCTCACCGGGACACCGGAACGTCACGAAGGAATGTCTCTGCGTTTTCTGGGCAGGAGAAGAATGCGGTTTTGCCTTTGAACATTATTTTAAATCTACACGGGTAGAGTAGATTGGATGGTGCGTTCTTGGCATTTTTTCTTGATTGGATCATACATTCGGCGTTTCTGCAGCAGGGCAGCACTGTAGTCTGCGTAGACATGGATACGACCCCCCTTGAACAGCAGCTCACCCTTCTCCCGGGCAAGTTGCAGGATTCTCTGCTTATCCTGGAAATTAAGAAATTTCACCAGAATTGGCCTCGGGCCCGCTTGGGAATCCTGACGACGAACCGTCGGGGTGCGGTGAATTTTCTCGATGACCGGCGAGGCGGGGAAGTTCTCCTTGCCGAACAGATGGGGGATCAGTTTGTTCATGAAGCCCATGATGTCGTCGCCCTCCTCCCGTTTGGGACGTGCAGGAAACGCAGGTTCGAGGACCGGCTTCTATTCTCGGCGTCGTCGGCCTTCTCCCTCAGGTATTCGTTCTCTTTCTCCAGCTTTTCCACCCGAGTTTCAAGTTCTATTAAATTATCCTGGTTAGCGCTGACTCTTTGTTCAAGCTGTTCGACCTGGCCACCCAGCGTTGATAGCTTTCCCTCAATAGCTGTTAGGCTGGTATGGATCTTGTCCATTTTTGTGTCGAAATGGGAAATCATTTCAGCCTTCATTTGCTGTAGGGCAGCCCAGATGGCTTAGTTGGAGATGGCTTCATCCATGATCAGCAGGTGGTATTGCAGTCAGTAGTCAGTGCAGTTAGACAGATACACTGAGCTAACTTGAGCTACTAGAGTCAGATTCTTAAAGCTGGGTTATCAAAGTAAAGCTGTGTATAGTCAGGATTTAAAATAGGAGCAGCAAAAAGGCCTAATAGTAATAGTATAGTACAGACTGAGGCTTCAGCAAACGCTCATGCTCACACCATGGTGGCCATCTTTTCAATCTGTGCGTAGTTTTGCTCTGTTTGGGTCAATGCCCGGAAGCCGAACGCGACAGGCTGTGCCTCCTGGTGCAAGCAACAGCCCAGACCTGCCACAGACTGGAGTCGCTTTGTATGGTGACCTGGCTTGTTGAGGCAGCCAGTGCCACGGCACGTCTTTGTCGAGCAGTCTCCTCAGTGGTTCACATACGTCTGACAAGCGTGGCATGAATCTGGACAAATAATTCACAAACCCAAATGGACCCCTTTTGCGTCTGCGGGCATGTCCAGAACTGCCCTGATCTTGTCAGGGTCAGCCTTGAGAGTTGAGACAGTCTTTCACCGGCTCAGTCACACTCAGCTTTACTTCTCTGCATCGGTCCATCAGAGCGATGAGGTTTGTGTCATCGTCGTGATTGGCCTCATCCTCTGTGTCCCCACAGCCGACTATGAGGATATCATCAGCTATGGGTTCAATCCCCTTCAATCCAACCAGCAGTTTATGTTGCTTCCTTTGGTACAGCTCAGGAGAAACTGACACACCGAAAGGGAGTTTCAGCCAACGTTTTCTACCCCACAGTGTCCAGAATGCCATCATCAGGCAGCCTGCTCTCTTCATCCAAGCGGCACTGTAGAAATGCGTCACGTGCGTCCACGAGGGTGAATATACAAGGCCTTTGGTAGCTTATTTATACAGCACGTCATCCTAGGTGTGCATAATGCAATGGGACCATTTCAGAGCTTATTTGGGTTGATGCAAAGTCAAAGTCTCAATTTGTCTGGCTTTTTCACTATACTGATCCAGTCCATGGGGTTGAGTGACGGTGTGTGTGTGTGTGTGTGTGTGTGTGTGTGTGTGTGTGTGTGTGTGTGTGTGTGTGTGTGTGCGTGCGTGTGTGTGTGTGTGTGTGTGTGTGACTGACACCACATGCAGGGTAGAGGAGCTGTAGACTATAGAACACACTGTAACAGCCCTCCCATATGACACAGATCGAGTAGAAAGTGGTGAAGTGGTCATTTAAACAGTAGGGGGGGGGGGGGTGAAAGCATGGGTGAAACAAAGCAAATGTGTGGAGCATGCGCAGTCAAGGCCTTGACTCCTTTACTCCTTTACTCCGTCCCAAAAATTGAGGAGACACTGTGGAGGCACTGGGGGGACAGTGGGGACACTGTGGAGGCACTGGGGGTCCATTGGGGAGGCACTGTGGGGACACTGGGGAGGCTCTGTGGAGGCACTGGCGGGACACTGGCACTGGGGAGACACTGGGGAGGTACTGCGGAGGCACTGGGGAGGCACTGGGGGGGCACTGGGGGGACACTGGGCAGACAGAGTTGGGACAGAGTAAAAAAAAAAAAAAAAAATGTTTTTTTTTTTTTTTTTTGGCGCCCCTCCCCCATGGCGCTCGAAGCCGCCGCTTCGTCGGCCTGTAGGAAGAACCGGGCCTGCATAAAACTGTGTTTTAAAAAAGTGTTTAAAAGTGTTGAGGTAGGTAATTGTGTGTTGTAAATCACAGGCTAATTTGACAGTGTCAGTGTTAGATTATAAACAAATAGTAAGTTCTTAAAGTTGGAGTGCCATGATTTTTTCCCACCCTAAAACATGATCATCATGTATTATTATTATGTAAGGAGGACGATTTGTGTATAGTATTTGTTAAAATGTCATTTTTATTATTTTCATTAAGTATGCCTGGTGGGTGGTGATGGGTAGTGATCCACCTGAACTGAAGCCACACCCACAGCTGTTTGTTGTATGATAAAGGGGGAGGGGTTAGGGGAGGATATTGTGGTTGTCACTATATCACTGGTTTTTTCATTGACACATTTGACTGTCAAGGTTTCAGCCTCCAGGAAGAAACCCTAAATACAAAGGGCATACAATCACTGCACATAAAAACCACACCAAGAGGTCTAATGAAGTACTGTCACCTCATAAATGCATGAAAAACTGGGGGGGAAATTACAAAAATCACGGCACTTCATCTTTAAAATAATGTATTATTTGACTGGAACCCAGTGGAGGGAGGCCAAGATGGAAGGTTTAGCAGTCGGCAGCAAATGTTCGCAAAATTCGACAGCAGTGCGAAAAAATAATAGCCGCATTTTTGCTCTGTGGAAATTTGTTGCTGATGTGGAAGCTTGCATTGACTTTATGAGGATTTTTTAAGCAAATTTTCCGCATGAAAAATTGTGTGTAAAGACCTTAAGTTGCTCTTTAACGCCACAACATGGCACAATACCTTCACGATTTCTTCATAACATGATTTATTTCTCTGTTCTGTTTCCTTCCCAGGATGTGCTTGTCACAAACCAGAGCCTGGCAGCTGTGAGTAGCAGCAGTGTGGCTCCACAAGACACACAAAGGAAGCCGGTGACACAATCGCTGCCCGTTGAGTCAAGTCCGTCCACTGACCATCTGGACGAAGCGCTCGACATTGACACTAGCCGCTCTGTTATGTCACGCCACTGCAGTCAGAGGAGTGAGCACAACAGCGGCTCCTCCTTCGCCCCAAAAACGGCTGCCTCACCCAAAGCGTCCTCGTTAAAACACAGAGGTGGAGGTGTCAGGACGGAGGAACGCTCTCCATCACAGAGGTCAGAAGTGCGGGAATCTATGCAGATGGCCAGGGATGTAACAAGTGTGAACGCAAGTCACGCCGGTCGCAGTTGCCCAATAAGCAGCCCTGCGGTCAAAGTGAAAGGTGCTCGGCTCAAGTTGGACGTGGTAGACGCGCCGGCCAGCAGCTGTGCCCAGCAGACCCCTCCGACCGACACAGGCGATAGTTTAGCCTCAGTGTCCCAGTGTGTGTTCTCTCTGACGTCAAGTGGGGACTCCGCTAGCATTACAGAGAACGAGTTAAACACTCAGGCGTTGCTAAAGTGTGGACAATGCTATACTGTTCCCAGTGAGTTTCTGTCACTAGACCAAGACGTGATAGGTGAGGGAGGCGAGGCTGGAGAAGAAAAAGAGAAGGAGGAGCGGATGGTAAAGAAAGGAGAGAACACATTGGGGCATGAGGGCTCGGCTCTGGCCCTGGCTCTCTCCCAGAGTCTGGTGTTAAACCCTGAGCCCATGGAGATGGTAGGGAGAGAGGAGGAGGGCAGCAGCCTCGTCTTGGGGTTTGAAAGCGAGATAAATCCCGTGCCACTTGAGAAAGAGGACGCATTGCCGTCGTCGACACAGCAACAGAGGAACGGTTCTCAGTCAGCATTAATCAAGGTGTCCACCAACGACCATGGTTCCCAGTCTCAGCCTAAAGACGTGTGTGTGGCTCCCGATTACCCCTCCAAGGCTGACGGGGAGGGGCCTGAAGCAAAGGGGGGCGAAGACAAGAGCCTCAGTGACAGCTCTGGAGGTAAGGTCAATCACACAGAGAAATCCAAGCTTCTAACAAAAAAACATGATCATCATGTACTATGATCATACTAGGAGGAAGATGTTTTGCGAAAGTGTACAGAAAGTGTTAAAATTATGATTTTAAGTTAATTAAGTATACCTGGTTTTCACCTTATCACCACCAACCTGAACTTAAGCCTCGCCCCCAGGTGTATGATAATGGAGGAGGGGTTAGGGTTATGATGAATCGATGATGTCACTAAAGTGGTGTATTTCTATAGCGGGTATGCGTGTGACATCATCATCAAACCCAGAAGATATGCGGGAACGCCTACTGAGTGGCAAAAAACTACTTTCTGGCCTTGACAGCGCTTACATCCAAACAGAAAAGTTGTATTTGATTGCATTAAACAACATTAAACTCACTTTGTCACTCACTTTGCCACTCAATTTGCCATTCACTTTTTGCATTTGCATAGCCTCTATGGAGCCGTTTGGCTCAAAGGCTTTCAGCTTTCAGGAAGAACCCCAAAATACACAGGGTAGACATTTGAATACACTTGGGGGTCTATTAAATAAGGACCACTTCACCACTTTTCAACCTATCTTCATATAATAGGTCCTCACTAATAATCATGATAAAATGGCACAATTTTTCTTCTACTCAGTCTGTGTCTCATAAGAGGGATGTGGGCAGTTCAGCAACCCTTCCACCAGTGACATCATCGTTAGGCAGATGTCACTTGTAGGCAGAACAAGATTTTTTTACAAATATATTTCGATTCTTATTATCGTGAGAACGTTGGCTTCCATTTTCGCATCGCGTTTCTATTAGCTTGGATTCCCCATCAGAGTAGAAAATATTGTGCTATTTTATCATGATTATTCAGTAATGTAAATAGGGTGCATTTTTCGTCCCAAAACGCACTTTATAGTTATGGGACGCAATACACCAACAGCCTCTGCGTCCATAGGACGCAACTTTATCCTGGCTGCACTGAAGACTATGGCACTCTCTCGGTCACACACTGTTCTACGTGGAAGTCTAGCACTCTTTCGGTCACACACTGTTCTATGTGGAAGTCTAGCACTCTTTCGGTCACACACTGTTCCCCCCCCACACACACACACACACACACACACAGAGAGAGAGAGAGAGACACGACATGATGAGCCCTCGATCGTTTTAAACGTATTTCTTGGACCACTCTGGAATAATATTGATCGTTATACATACTGTATACAGGTCTGCTAGTACTAACCTTTTTATTTCAAATTGACCGGCCAAAATAAATCCACAACACACATTTTAGTGTGTTGCTCCGCTCGCTTGTCACTCCAACTTGCTTTGAGCTCGGTGGATGCGCTTTCAACGCAAATATGAATCAGCTGGTTAACGAGCCTCGTTGACCCTGACCCTGGTCCCTTGACTTGACTTGAATTGGCAATCAACGGCACTATTAATGGCAGCTGTATAAACGCTTCTCTTTTGTCTCTTGTCTTGTGTGTATGCGTGTGTACTGTGTAGGGCAGGCCATTGGATTCTTCCCTGTAGACAGGGACTCAAGTGACTTCTAAGTTCCACTTTTCCAAAGAAACACGACATTATTTTACATCCACAATGGCAAGCCTATTTGCATTACAATAATTACAGTACAATAATTGCAACTGCTTTTGGTTAGTATTTCTTACTGAGTTGTGCTTGCTAATACTACTAGCCTACATAAAACATATACTGTATAGGCCTATTTGATATTTTTATATATATTTTTTATAAAAAATGTTTTATTATTATTATTATTATTAAGTGGTGCAACCACTCCCTTACAGAGCTATGTGTGTGTCTTGGTGTCTGGGTATGAGCACAAAAATACCATGGTTGTTTTTCACCATCTGTGCGCAACCTAACGCACACACAAACACACACGCACGTATTAACTGTATATATGATGCTTTCGGGGGGTGCCAATACATTACAGTGACAGTACAGTACAGTACAGTAGAGGGACCGCCACACGGTAACTCTGTCATTTCTCAACCGTTTCGGACGCGGCGCGGCACGCCGGAACCGGCCCGGCCCCCTGGGTGCATTCCTGGGGGTCTGGAACTCCCCCCCCCCCGCGAACCCCCTCACGTAGTTGCACCACTCACTTCACACAGGTGTGATTTTTTTTGGGACTCATAAGGATTTTTTGGGACTCATTCGAATGACCACCTGTGCATCCCGGGACCCATTACATTGAAAACCTATTTACATCACTGATTATTAGTGAGGACGTATTATATGAAGATAGGTTGAAAAGTGATGAAGTGGTCCTTTAATGTTAACTCCATAAACCTATACAAAAAAGAAAAACACAAATCACGGCACTCCATCTTTAATTACATCTTCGTCAGGTCATCGGATAACCTGACAGATTTGTTTTACTTGGTAGCACTCTCTCTAGGTCGTCCTCAGACGAGCCCTCCATCGTCGTTTCCAGTCATCCCGGTTCTAATACATCTGGCCAGTTCGTTGGTACTTTGCGCTCCTGCATCGCTCAGTACATCCACGTATGTTAGCGTGGGACGTCATCGTGATCGATGCCCGTGTATTGGTTCCCAGAGCACCAGTTTGCTGGCTGGCAGTTCTTGATGCCTTTGGCAGTGTCCTGCTAGTCTCATTCTCCTGGCTATTTTCTGGCTCACCTTTGGTAATCCCTCATAGCGAGTCTTGTTAGTAACATGTACAGTCTTGCTGATGTTAAGTACTGCACGCAGCATTCTGGTGTAGCACCCGTCAAGGGACGTCTGCAGTCTTGGCTTCAGGGTCCAGCATTCACTAGCACTGGTGCTACAACAATTTTTTTTTTAAAGTAACATAAAATGTTAAAATACCCTTAAAACACATGGTAAACAACCACTGAGTCTTTATGCAATAAGCTGGGTCCAGGATTTAAAATGTAGTGTCCTGGTGGCTGTTTGTCCCTCATTCATCTATCTCTTTACTGAGACTGTCACTGAGGTAGCAAATATCTATAATTTGACTTTCTTAATTATAAACGAATAATAGCAATGTGTCGTATATGAGGGTATGTCTGTCATGATATTGGCCATATTGCGTATAGACTACTCCTGATGTGCGCACCGATCAGGTTTTTTCTTATGTTGTCATATTACATTTCTCAATAGGTTACAAATTGATTCTTCTCATTCACAGACACCGTCGTTTGTCTTTCCCTCCGTAGCTGGCTCAGATCCTTTGTCAACTTAAAATACTTATAATAATGAACTTTCTGACAAGCGGTGAGATTACACATAAAGCTCGGCACATTTTTCCCCCCGATGGCAAGGAGCGCTTGTTTTGGGTACACTCGACATACCATTTTGGTTGCACCTCAGCAATTATTGTCGCACAGGTGCTCCCTATACAATGTTTATGTTGCCCAGATTGCATTTCAGGATTATTTGTGACCAAAACAGTAGCAAATCTCTACCCCTGTTTACTATGTCGAAGCAGGGGTAGACATGCTAAGAGTTATAGCCAAGACTGATGTCATGAACTGATGCTTATTTGTTTTATTTAACCTATGTAAGACCGGAACCCCATTTTGGCGAGTTTTGCCCTTCAACACGGGAACCCATTGTTGCTATGTACACTAGTATATAGCAACATAACAGAATTTAGAAGGCCTTTTTAAAATCGGCCTCAGTCCTAAATGGGTTAATGTTCATGGGAGCATTTCCGAGTGTTCTGACACTGACACTCTGATCAAGTTGCTCAGAAGCGCGATATGCGATACTGTGCGATATAGTTCTCAAGCCCCCTTTAAAATGAATAAAAAAATACATTATTAATAAACGAAAGTTACACTAAGCTTTACTTTACTATGTTGCTTTATAAATGGCAGAGACGACAGTGTTTACATGACACAGCTTAACACAACTCTTCTTTACATCCAAACTCACGGAGCAACTATATCAGCCTAATAACAAGCAGCAAACGGAACAGTAACAATATTCCCCGCTGCACTGAAAACTCTCGGATGGTGCACTTATAGCACAAATAGCCTACACATGTTGCATGCGATTTTAGAAAGCAGAAGGAATCTAGCCTGGTTTTCACGCCACCAGACGAGGATCATCATTGGTAATTCATTCCTTCTGTAGATAGCAAGTGAGTTTGGTTTCTGCTCGAACTCTCTTGGGCACAATCAGCGCAGGAGCATCGCTCATTGATCTCAGCAGAGGTCTCTAACCAAGAGTCCTTTTTTTTGGCTGGATGTGGCAGTGCCACTGGCATTGTTGGTTCCGCGTTCGCTGCGTTCGCTGCGTCCGCGACGGCCGCTGGAGGGCGTCCATCGGCCCACTGTCAGGGATCCTGCGGTTTTTCTGCCCCCTTGCGGTTTCAACTTGTAATAGCGCGATATGCGATAATTGCGACAGCCCTAGCCCTCCCCATGTGAAGCATAAGGATAGCATACTAATATAGCATTGACACTTTTTTTAAATAAGATTTTACACCAGATCACAGCACTCCGCAACAGTTTGATTTAGGAATGGGAATTATCAATTAATTCATTAATTTATAATTGATACGTTTTGATAACCTTATTGATCGATTAACCGGTTAGTTGATAAGCGCCGTTTTTGTTTTGCGTTAATTTCCCTCTATCTAACATAAAAATCTACATTTTGCTGATATAGAGAAAAATACAAAAGGCATATTACATTCCTTAACACTTATACCGCCATTGCTGTAGATCTAGGTCAATTAAAGCCTAGTATTTAATGCTACGCTTAACGCCATTGCCGTAGATCAATGGCAATTGCGCTTTTATAGAGCTTTCGATCGATCAAGCCATAATGCTACTTACGTTAGCATCGGGTAGCTAGCTGTTGCTGTCACAACACTGGGTCGCCCATCTTAGATCGTCGGCACCATAATAATTAGGGGTGTGCATCTCTCCCTTACAAGACGATTCAATACGTATCGATACGCATGGGCTACGATGCAATTCGGAGACGATACATTTTATATACAGAACGATTCGATTCAGTCCAAATCGATGCGATTTCGATTTCATGGAATTTGATGCGATACGATACGGTGTGATCTTAATTAACCTTTTTTAGATTTTTAATTTGAAGCTAGATCTATAAAGAATAGGCTTGGGACTAATTCATCTCAATTAATCACATTTTAATCGCATATCAATAGGCCTATTTGACCTGAGCAATGAGAAGCTTTTTTTCAAATGGATTTGGATACGAGTGAATCAATGAATAGTGACTATACATAAGCATAAGCAATAAAACAAGTAGTAATAATAATAGTGATACTAATATTATTTATATAATGCTTCTCTGAGTACCTAAAGATGCTTTTCAAGGGGAACATGAGAAAACAAATAAACAACTTTATTAGGGAAAATAACAGTGGAATGAGATAGCTGGGGAAAGCAATATTCTAGAGGTGGGTTTGAACTTAGGGTGGTGGCATAGTTTTGACAGGTCTGCCTGCTGTGGACAGTGAAACCCTGACCATTAAACACGGGCAGACGCAAGGATACAGTCTATTATTCATTGTTATAGGAAGCAACATGTCGATGCAAAGATGTGTAGCTGCTCCAAATGATATTCCCATTCATCTTTGTGTCTGCCCGTGTAACCTCGCCTCACCAGGCTTTCCACCTCGGAGGAAAACTGGGAACGGATGGAAAGTACCATAGTGTTATTAACACTTAGCCTGCTAGCATTTATTGACAAATTAGGATCTAATTCATGCCAGAATTTTTCCCAGTTGAGCTCTTATTTTGAAAAGCCATATTTCAATACTTCCGGAAGTGAGCATAAACTAGTAAATGATACGGGTCCCGTTCAACTGTTGTTGGAATAGGAGATACAGGCGATTGAAAGAAACAGAAAAAATATCGATATGAATCGGTAATCGATTTTAACATTAACGATGCGACTACATCGATGCACGTGTGTCTGGATCGGTCAAAATAGCGTCTGAATCAGACGTTGGTTCGATCCTAAAGTGAATCGATATAATTCAACTAACTGCGGGAAAAACACAGATGTACAAGCCCAAAGCGCTGTGCATTGCGACGGGTATATTGTAGATCTGCTACTTCCAGTGCAGGACGGGCGCATGCTCTTAACTATGCATCAGCAGCCCGTGACAGTCACAACACACGAGCAGCATAAACCACTCGTCGTCAGATGGGGTGCACACACAGATACATAATTGCACACATCTGTGCTTTCATCCACGCTTCCATAGCCTTTTAAATCCTATTTCCCATCCATGGGCACAAGCAAAGTGATATCAGCAGCTTCCACCCGATCTGGATGGTGGTGGTGTTGTCTGACGAGGGTAGCTACTAGCTAGCTTGGGAGCTAACATTAGTTTAACTCTGGTCCATATCGTTAGGAGTCCTCCTTAATCAAGTATTTATTTGACCATTGACGATACAGGGCCAGGCAATTGCATCTTTGTACTGTATGTACGTTCCTTGGCCACACGTGCGCAGACAGCATTACATTCACAGAAAGCCACCCAATGATAGAACCACAGAATAATTAAGAATGAACTGTTCAGTTTAATTGATACATTTCTTAACTATTAACATCCCTAGTTTTTGCTTGATTTGATTAAAATGTGATTTTGATTGAACATACAATTACCAGTGCGTTGTTGAAGCCATTCAGTGATCTTCTCTAAACATTAACTAAAAGTTATTTCTACTGATTATGTATTTCACAGACCACCACAGGGAGACGGCTACAGCATCAGGAGAGATGGTCTCCAAAACATATTCAACATTGTCAGAAGAACAGCGAGGGATAGACTACGGACATAGACTGCTTGATGCAAGGAGGCAACCGGTAGTAAAGCTGTACAGGATAAGTATGTACTTATATTTCCTTAACTGGTGATTTAAACCAGTGGTTTTCAACCTGTGGTGGGGGTCCCCATATCATATGATTTGGAGGGGGGGGGGGGGGGGACAGTCAAGTGACAATGTAACAAAGTTTTGTTAATACCTTGTTCTTATTATCTAAAAAAAGAAATCAAATAATAAATGAAAGAGCCAAACATTGTGGAAATTTTGAACTGTGGACCTACCCTGACAAGCACTTGAGTTGTTGCATTACATTTAGTTTGACTCGGTTCCACAGATAAATGTTGTGAAAATAGCCGGTCTATAAGCTCATAAAGAGGCAAACATTGTGGAAATGTAGAATTTGAACTGTGGACCTACCCTGACAAGCACTTGAGTTGTGACATTACATTTAGTTTGACTCGGTTCCACAGATAAATGTGAAAATAGCCGGTCTACAAGCTTTTTTTATATAATTAGCGCGCGATTAATGCACGTGAAGTTTGACAGAACGGCTGAGAGACACACACTGTGAGATTCCAATAGCCCTGCCTCTCTCATTCCCACTCAGTCCGTCAGCCTGAGCCTGTGCGGCCGGGGTGTGGAGTGTAGAGTGTGGACACAGTTGAGCAGTGAGCAGTCGTCAGCTAGGCTGAATGCCTCCGTTGGGCTCGTTATTAATTAATTTGATCCACAATGTGTAAGATCAGAAGCTCTTTGAAGTGGTCATTGGGCAAAAGCAAAACTCTGACAGTTTTGGTTGACAAACATAGCAGTTAGTTTTGAAAGCTTGATGCTACACAGACCATGCTAATGACTGCTAAAGCTAATGTTGACAGCCTGACTGTGTGCTTGCAGGAGAGAGAGAGAGAGGCAGGCGGGAGGCTCTCGTGTGTGTGTGTGTGTGTGTGTGTGTGTGTGTGTGTGTGTGTGTGTGTGGTTTATGATTTCAGCATTTTTTCCCTCTTCCATGGCATTTGCAATAAAGCAAGCATTCTCCCATGTTAAGAGTATTTAAAACTTGAAAAGCAGTGGTTCTGAACCAGTGGTCCGGGGACCACCAGTGGTCCTTGAGGGGGTTCCGGGTGGTCCCCAGCTAAGTGATGGAGATTTGGTAACCAAATGAACCCTTATAGATCTTTAACTCTTGAGAGTGTAAAATGAAACCAAGTGGGTCCATTTGGTTCAATTTTACACTCTCAAGAGTTGATGCAGAGGCGTTCCAAGGCCAGCAAGTCGATGTAATCCCTCCATCTCATCCTTGGTCTGCCCGGGGGTCTCCTCCCAGTGGGATGTGCCTTCTAGGGAGACGCTCGAGAGGCATCCTAACCAGATGCCCGAACCTCCTAAGCTGGCTCCTTTCCAGGCGAAGAAGCAGCGACTCTACTCTGAGTCTCTCTCGCGTGACTAGTATCTCTCTGTGCCAAAATGTATACCCTCTCCCCATGTTGAGGATAGAACATCAATTAGCTAAATAACATAAACTCACTTTTTTCGTGATTAGTATTTTATTGGATTTTTTATTAACTTCTCGCTGCCAGGAATGTCTTAGGACGTCTTTTTATATATTTATTGATTAAGAATGTACGGTAACGTTCCCCTTGAAAAGCAGTGGTTCTGAACCAGTGGTCCTTGAGGGGGTTCCGGGTGGTCCCCAGCTAAGTGATGGAGATTTGGTAACCAAATGAACCCTTATAGATCTTTAACTCTTGAGAGTGTAAAATGAAACCAAGTGGGTCCATTTGGTTCAATTTTACACTCTCAAGAGTTGATGCAGAGGCGTTCCAAGGCCAGCAAGTCGATGTAATCCCTCCATCTCATCCTTGGTCTGCCCGGGGGTCTCCTCCCAGTGGGATGTGCCTTCTAGGGAGACACTCCTTTCCAGGCGAAGAAGCAGCGACTCTACTGAGTCTCTCTCACGTGACTAGTATCTCTCTGTGCCAAAATGTATACCCTCTCCCCATGTTGAGGATAGAACATCAATTAGATAAATAACATAAACTCACTTTTTTCGTGATTAGTATTTTATTGGATTTTTTATTAACTTCTCGCTGCCAGGAACGTCTTAGGACGTCTTTTTATATATTTATTGATTAAGAATGTACGGTAGCGTTCCATGTCGCTAGGCAACACTCGGCTCAGTGTATTTGACTGTAGCAAGATGGCTGCTGCATAATGGCCGAGATCTCGGAATTGAGGCTCAGATTCAGGTGATTGAGCAGGATAACGATAATGATAATGAATTTATTTATATAGCACATTTCAAGACATAGTCACAAAGGGCTTTACATAACAGGGTAGGATGTCGGAGTTAGGAGCTCATTAAAAAATCAGCGCTATGTCGCGGTTAGTATATTAACGATTCTGATTCAAGTGAAATCAACTACCGGCAGATTAGTTCTGATTTTCACTTCCTGCTAATTAAATAAGATGCTGCTGCATCCGTCGGCAAATAGGTTGCAGCACCTTAGTCAATGGTGGCAGCGAGTTAAGATTTACAACAGATCAACAGTTTTGTTTGAACATACATCTACCAGTGCAATGTTGAATCCCTTAAGGCAGCGGTTCCCAAACCTTTTTGGTCGTGCACCCCCTATTTCCCCCTTACCTAGCTGATGCACCCCCCAATGTTCTATTTGGCCGGAAAATGTAAATACAATTTTATATATATATATATATATATATATTGTGCATTATTAGTCCTGCGCATCCTTTCAGTTTCATTTCAGGGAGATTGACACACACACACACACACTAGAGATGCAACGATACTGATTTTTCAATTCCGATCCGATCCGATATATTAATTTTTGAAATTTCCCGATACACTCCCGATATCCGATATTTTACAAAGCATAAAAATGTAATACAAAATGCGCATTGACATTATTTTTGGTAGCGTGGCATTGGTTAGAGATCTCAATTTAGTCAGACCATTATTAACACTATCCTAAACCCTAACCTAACCCAAGCCACGATGATTTGTAACCCGCAGCATGGGTCTGACTAACGAGTGGTTTGACTTGAGGGAAGTCCCCTTATTTTTGAGGGGCGCAAGCCCCTCCTATATTCAGCTAAGTGTAGATTTTTGTCTTACACAAACATTAAATTCCTGTTGACAATGAATGGAGAATTTACATCATAGTGTCTGAGCAAATAGACATGTTACGTCATGATGATGTACAATGATAAGAGTGCCCCTCACTTCACACGGGTGTGATTTTTTTAATTGTAGAATAGGCTTCAAATAATAGAGCAGTCATACTATTAATATTGTTTGTTGTGTAATGTTACACAAGGGTGTAATACACAGCATATCTCTAAATAGCAAATAATGTACAAATGCCTTACATTTAAATTCAAAGAGGGGATGTTTATGGTTAAGTGTTTAAAAATAAGAATAAGAAGTGTTTAACCTGTAAACCTTAAGGAAATGGCAACCTGTTAATTAATAGTATGTTTTTTTTTTATTATTATTATTATTATGTGCAAAGGTACCTTTTTACCCCTAAAGTGATGCCTGCATGTAACCTGTTAATTAATACTATGGTCTATTAATAATAATAATAGTAATTATTATTATTGCTATGTACAGTGGTACCTTTTACCCCTAATGTGATGCCTGGAATCAGCTGCGCTATCATGTGACAAAATAGCCTGGCTAACAAGCCTTGAGCCTTACCGACAGAACTCGGGGAGAAAAAAAATACCTCAGGTCTCAGGACGTTTGTTATGGTGCTGGTGTTGTGTTTATGCAACTTTAGTTTGCAAACTCTGTCTTTGTCTTAAGAATTGCACTAAACTTACAATCTGAATCAATATTTGAGCTTCTGAGTTCTGACAACAATGTCATGGTTTGATAACTGAGCCAATTATATAAAGACGGATTTAACCGCGACGACGACGTGCGCTTATTCTTCATCATCGTCACAGCAGCATTTCCAATGGCAATAATAAAGTTACAAAGATTGAATCACATAGCGCTAAACAGCACGTGTGTGCAGTTAATATATAGCAGAAGAATGGATTACAAGAGCAAGATCATCAACAACAATGTCAGAACGCAGCTGTGGTGTGGAGATGATCGAGTCTCCACCACACAACTGCGCATAAAGTGACTTGACTGATCCGTGCGACGACGGGTAAACTTTATACTTCTAATACTGTTAAGTCTGTAAGTGATTCCATTCTCTTGCATATTGCACCTTAGTGGGTCTTTTTTTCTATAGTCTCTGTTTGCAGTCTGTACATACTGGAGGTTGGATTCGCTCACTGCACTGTCTGTGCAGAACGGACTGTAGTAAACATTAAACACGTTTCCCCCTCCTGTATCGGAGCGTGTATCGGTGGCGTCAAATCCGATCTCCGATACATTAATTAAGCTGGATCGGAGGCCGATCCCGATATAATATCGGATCGGTTGCATCTCTAACACACACACACACACAATTAACGACTGAAGCATTTCCAGCTGGTGTTGTTCATTACTTAGCTTGCACTGCACAGTGTTCCTGGTTAACATAGCCTTCTGACACGTGTGGATTACTGGATTTTAGTTTGGTTAACTAAAGATACAACAGCAAAGCATGGACAAAGTAAGAGGTCTTGTCTTGAGTTAAAACTAAAGAATCTGCCGCTGTGCATGTGTGAGGGGAGGGGGAGGAGCGGGGGGCTGGAATGTTGACTGCACTCTCTCTCTCGTGTGAGTGTGAGACACGGAGCGGCTGCGGCTCTATACAGCTCCATAAAACGGTGTTTTACCGATTTTGCTATTTGTGTTAAATAACACCATAAACTGTCCGCCATTAACCTTTTCATGTCACGCACCCCCTGGTGGCCACTCGCGCACCACAGTTTGGGAACCGCTGCCTTAAGGGATCTTCTCTGAACATAACTAAAGGTTATTTCTACTGGTGATTTCCACAGACTACCACAGGGAGACGTCTACAGTATCAGGAGAGATGGCCTCCAAAACATATTCAACGCTGTCAGAGGAACAGCAAGAGATGGACCAGGGACGTGGACTGCTTGATGCAAGGAGGCTACCGGTAGTAAAGTTGTACAGGATAGGTATGTACTATTTCCTTAATGTTGCTAATTAAGTATTAATTACTTTGTTTCATATAAATGAGAATTTATGTTTTGGAAATTAATGACCGTTTCATATAAAAAAAACATGTTTTGGAAATTAATGATGCTTTTGGAGCAGAATGTCTTGCAACTATCAAGGTTATAAAACTGAGGGAACACTGAAAGAATGGCAGAATAATATGCTGTTCTCTCATTTTATATATTTCCCAGATCCCCTGCGCCTTCCTTTGTGTAAAGAGCTTTCCCTTGAACAGCAGGTGAGGAACCCCAGAAGGAAGAAGGAAAGGAAAACAAGAGAGGAGGTGAAAGCACAAGCTGATGAAGACACATCACAACCAACTAGTGATAAGCAGCTCCTCTGCAAAGGAAAGACAAGCTTTAGTTGTACAGAATGTGGCAAAGGGTTTAATAATAAGCAACATCTGAAGGTGCATGTAAAGATTCATACTGGAGAAAAGCCCTTTGCGTGTAAAGATTGTGGGAAATGCTTTTGTCGAATGGATGTTCTAAAAATACACATGAGGACTCATACAGGGGTAAAGCCCTTTGCTTGTACAGTTTGTAGCAAAGGTTTTAGTCAAATTGGTCATCTACAATCACACATGAGAAGTCATACAGAGAATAAATCCTTTAGTTGCACAGAGTGTGGTAAAATGTTTAAACGAATGCAACCATTGAAAGTGCACATAATGATTCATACAGGAGAAAGGCCCTTTAGTTGTACGGTTTGTTCGAAGGACTTTTGTCAAAAGGAAGTTCTAAAATTACACATGAGGACTCATACAGGAGAAAAGCCCTTTCCTTGTACAGTTTGCAAAAATAGCTTTGTCCAACCGGCTCATCTAAAATCTCACATGAAGACTCATAGGGGAGAAAAGCCTTATAGTTGCACCATTTGTGGCAAAGGTGTTCGTCACAAGGGTGAATTAAAAATGCACATGAGGTCTCATACAGGTGAAAAACCCTTTGTTTGTATAGTTTGTGGTAAAGCGTTTAGAGAAACTGGTCATCTAAAAACACACATGAGGACCCATACAGGGGAAAAGCCCTTCAGGTGTACAGTTTGTGGCAAAAGTTTTAGCCAAATAGCTAATCAAGTAAGACACATGAGGATTCATACTGGGGAAACGCCGTTTACTTGTACAGTTTGTGGCAAAGGCTGTGCGCAAATGGCTGCACTGAATGTACACATGAAGTTTCATAGAGGGGAAAGGCCTTTTACTTGTACAGTTTGTGGAAAAGGCTGTCGTGAAATGGGTCATCTAAGAACTCACATGAGAACCCATACAGGAGAAAAGCCATTTACTTGTACCGTTTGTGGTAAAGACTTTGGTCAGTCATCTCATCTAAAAACACACTTGACGACTCATGCAAAGCCAAAAGAGGCATCAAGGCAAACATCAAAGAGGAAGAAGAAACATCTGCAGTGCACACTTGTTTCTAGAGCTCCAAAGAGACTTACGTCATTAAATGGCAAAAAATGCAACGTTTCGACTCTCTAGGTGTGTATTGCCACACCAGAATGTGACATGTTACTGTAATGGAGAGATTGAGAGATTGTAATGGAGATTATGTAGACATAGCACTCTATAGTGTATGTAGTGAGTACAGTGAATCTGTACAGCGTCACTGTACAGATATTCTACTGTTAAGGCCCTTTCAGATGAGCAGCGATTGCCTAGTAATTAGACAGGGGGTCCCTGTATTTGTTAGTACTAGGCAGTACTAACAAACGTGCACATGCACGCGAGCATGTGTCATTTTTGTTAATTCAGAATATGGTAACCCTAGTATTGATGATGGAGTACCATGATAGAAAAAACATGGCTGTATCTAATCAACATAAGTATTGAGCATTATGCAAAGGTAGTGAGTTGAGCTTTCCTAGACCTGTGATGTGACCCCTCAATCACCCATATTCAGGACAGCTGTGACACCTGGCTGCTGACTGAATAAAATGGAGCCACACCCGGCCATTAGCGTAGCTGGCTTGTTGTGGTTGCCTGGTGGTTTAGGTGCAAGAGACTCATTGATGGTATGCACTGCAGTATGCACGGTTTCATGTGTTTTGATAAATGTAAGTTTTGAGCAAAAACTAGTTTTGATAGGCTGCTTCTTTCTTCCTACCACATGTCGTAAGGAGCACTGATGTCATGGCCTAGTGTGGCCCTCTTAATTTGAGGAGGAGCTCTTTGCCTCTGCTGTTTTTGTCCCTATTATATTGGTTATTTGTGTTATTTTGTTGACACCCTTTAAAAACCCTGCTACTGGTATAGTATAGCACATAGGCCCCTAAATGTCATTTGTAATCCCTTTTCATATTGACTTTGATATGGATTGGTTTGGTAATTAAGTCATTAACTAGTATTTTGTAATTTATATACATGTTCTAACCCATGATCTTCTTACAGTGAATGTAATGCTGCCTTTATGCTGCCTTGATTTATAAATAAAACGAAACGATATGTTTTGTATAACTGGAAACGCACGTCTCTGCTCCCCTTTATTTCAACCCTGTGGGTATTCAATGTGTATCATATATTCTCTGCATGAAACTTCCAGAGTGGCGTAGTCTGGTGTTCTGTGTCCGGGCCTTAGTGCCCAGGTCACACAAACACAACACAAAAAAACATACCAACCTACTACTGTTTTGCCCAGAAAGGCCCATCAATGGTAATGCCAGATCACACCTGTCCACACTGTTTCACACATACACACACAGTCAGGGTAGAGATGGTAATGCAAATGGCTCATTGGGCTTACTGTTCATAAACCATTACCACATCAACAATGTCACTGTGTGGGGGGGGTGTTAACGTGTAAAGGAGTGGGTGTAATTATTTTAGTGCAGGCATTATGCAGGTTTAAAGGGGAATTCCTCCCTAGTAAAAATATATAAAAAAATAAAATAAAGATATAGTGGAGCTGGGGCTGGAGCTGCTGCTGGGGGGGTCTAACATCAGCTCACGTAGACCAGAAAGAGTGCAGTGTCAACAATGCATGGAGTGTTGCTGTCACATCATCTAGAACAGATGTGAACAAAAACCAACTGCGCGATTGAATAGGAGTTCTAGCGTTAGACCCCTCCAGCCCCAGCTTCATCTCCAGCTGCAGCCCAATTTTTTTGTCAATATACATAATTATCAACTTACTTTGGTAAAAAAAGGTTTAGGGAGAAATTCCCCTTTAAGGCTGGGTTGCCTGGGCTTTTAAGTAATGATAAGCAAATAAGCAAATGATAGTGTACTGCTCTGACTGCATGGGGAACAAGCTTATACACACACTTTGTATCCTGTAACAGGAACCAATGAAACATGGACTCACAATATTGGCGCCCATACTTTAGTTTTAAGACAGACAGACAGACAGACAACTTGAAAGGTTAAGTGGGGGCGGGGGGGAGTCAAATTACTGCTCAGTTTCTGTCTAGATGTGTGCCCCCCATCTCTCTCTCTCTCTCTGATTGGGCCATCTGATACACCCTCTGTGGGTACTTATAGCAGGGCTCTGTTCTGTTTGGTGTCACTGCAAGTTGTTAAGAGATATTGGTCTTTAAGTCAAGAACACAGAGAGTTAACTTCGAGAAATGGCTATACTGCAAACACTGAAGTCCTTGGTCAATGAGCGACTCTCTGCAGCTGCTGAAGAGATATTTGGGACCGTTGCAAGAATCCTTACAGAGTATGAGGACGAAGCTATCCTTTTGAGGCAAGGAATTGAACAGCAACGCAGTCTACTGGTGGTTTCAAATGTGACAGGTTGGTTAAAAATCACACCCGTGTGAAGTGAGGGGCGTTAATATATTAAAGTCTAACTCATGTTGCTATATGATTAGGTGATGTAATGGTGATGTAAAACAAACATTAAACTCTTTATTGTTAATGGCATTTAATGTTTGTGTTAGTGACTAAACAATCATTATAGGCCTACTCTGTCCATTGTCAATGGCGTTGACAATGGACAAACATTAAACCTGTATATACCTATATAGGAGGGGCTAGCACCCCTCAAAAATACACACTTGACTAATCATTACTTGCGCAAGCAGAGCGCACAAGTAATAGTTTTCGTCCAGCGATTCGATGCGTATGTCGCCGTTTGATGTGTATGCGCCGTGCCAGCGTATGACGTAATGACTAATTGTGCTTGATATGGCAGTGGTGTCAGATTACATACATGTATAGGCTACATAGGGGCATTACCTTTAATCCTCCCGACACTAAAACATATTGTCATTACGTCACCATCGAAAACCAATTACACCCTGGCATTGGGTCCTTTAATCCACATATTTATTACGTCATCATTGAGAGCTGTACCAGTTATACCCTGACGTCATATGCTGCTACGATACATACGCATCAAACGGGGCATACGCAAAGTAACCACATTATACCGCTAATCAACTTACAAATTACATATACATAGCTGAGATTTGACAGTTTGTAGCGGTCGACAGTACTTGCGCGCTCTGCTTGCGCACTAGTAGGCCATTTATGGTCTACTTGTGTGCAACAAGCAAGTAGGCACTCGACAGAGTGTAGTTCAATTAATAATGTAATCAAGAAAATGAATTTCAGGGTCAAGTAGATAATGTAGTGTATTTGAATGTAGTAGTGTGTTTGTCATACACATGTATGTTGATGAAAACACACCTATCAATCATATATCATAATTTAAGTCCAACTTTAGACTACATTGCATAGTGCTGATGCAAGACAAATGTGCTACCGCTAACAATAGAGGGTATGCGCATGCATAAAGTGAATGTCAAATCGGGTGGAAAAGTGAGTTTAACGTCATTTAACGACTTTTCTGTTTGGATGTAGGGGCTGTAAAGGCCCCTACATCCACTCAGTAGGCGTTCCCGCATAACTTCCAGGCATGATGATGATGTCACGTGCATACCCTCTATAAAGTATTCATTCAACCAATGCAGCATCAGGCATTGCAGCATTAAAAAAAAAGACGAAACATAACACCAATTTGAATTTCAAGCATTTGATGGCTTTGTCTCATTTTATGTTTTGCCTAGATATCCTGCACCTCCCTTTATGTAAAGAGGAGGTTTTCCCTGAAAAACAAGAGAGAAACTCCAGTCTGGTCCAGGAGGAACTGGAGCCTCCACAGATTAAAGAGGAACAAGAGGAATTACTTCTAAGACCAGAGGAGAGGTTGACATCAATAGCAGTGAAAAGTGAAGATGCTGATGATTATGACAATAGAGAAACAAAGCTTGTAGTCATCACCTCATCTGAACACATGGAAACACATGATGATGCCGCGGGCTGTGAAAAATCACAACCAACTAGTGATGACCAGTTCCTCTCTTCACATTGTTCTGAATCTGACACTGATGATACTGAAGACAGTGATGATTGGGAGGAGACCAGGGGAGACCAGTCAGCTTTAAACACACTGAAATCACACAAGACGCAAAATATGGGAGGTCAAACATTGTCTTTGAAAAACAAGCTTTCCCACGACCTGACATTGTCAAAACAAACTCACTCCATGGGGCGTCACACAGAGAAGAATATATTTGGTTGTACAGAATGCGGCAAAATGTTTAAGCATAAGGGCAGTCTTAAGAAACACACAATGATCCATACAGGAGAAAAACCATTTACCTGTACAGTTTGTGGCAAGGACTTTGGTCGAAAGGATGTTGTACAAGTACACATGATAACTCACAAAGGAGAAAAACCCTTTACTTGTACAATATGTGGGAAAGGCTGTAGTCACAATGGTCATCTAAAAATACACATGAGGATTCATACAGGGGAACGGCCCTTTACTTGTACAGCTTGTGGCAAAGGCTTTGTTCAAACATCCGCTCTTAAAACACACATGCAGATGCATACAGGGGAAAGGCCCTTTACGTGTACCGTTTGTGGAAGAGGCTTTAATGAAAAGGGGAATCTAAAGAAACACACGAGAACTCATACAGGGGAATAGCTGTTTCCTTGTATAAGTTGCGACAAAGTCATTTGCTTGATGAATGTTCTAAAAATCTACTTACTGTAGGCCTCATATAGGGAAAAATACACATATTAAGATAACATCTATCCCTTTCTGCCACCTTCTGCTCCATTGATTCTAGAGACTGGCCTAGACATGACAACCAATTCTTGACCACAATGTAAAAGTGTAACTTAGTACGTTATCTCAACTATATATACTATATACTAATATAATATAGCTAATATAATAGTTTACATTGTCTCCTATATTTTCAATTATATTTCAATGCATTATTGAAATAATCATATTGTTTATATTTAGATGGATGCTAGGATACAGGGGAGTGTATCGTCATTGATAAATAATCGAGGACAATATCAATTTATTAAATCAGAATAATACTGTTAATAATGTTAATAATGTTGTGTGTCTTCATAGAGGTGTTTTGTAAATACATGTTTTTGTTCATTCAAATTAAAGTTTCTCAACTGCAGATACAGAAAGTTTGGTCAAATTACTTGTCGTTAATCTCCTTTAATGCAGGGACATTGTATTTAAAGGAGAAATCCAGACCAAAAAACATGTACCCTATAATCCTGTCCCATACATGTTGGTCCTTGAATTATTTAACAGATGCCCCCTGTGTGCCCATTTCCGCCGCCCGTACCACGGTAAAATGCAGTTAGAATGGAGCTAGTTGTTTTAATTCTAATGTGGGAATTTGAGTAGCTCCAAACTTATTTTTTCACAAATCATCTATTAATAGTGTGCTGCATGGTATTATTGCGACTGTAGGTCGCATTTGATGTGAAAACCGTCAGTTGGTCGGGCTCCATATATGGTCACGCCTGGTGAAATCACACCTCCATATATGGTCACGCCTCATGACATCACGATTTTTTTATCATTGAAAACCATGAGTTTTTCATGATTTTCATCAATTTTATCGTAAAAAAATTGATCAAAATGTTGAAAAACGACAAAAAATAATTTGTATTGTCAAACCATGAAAAACGTGATTTTTAATCATGAATCATCAAAAAATACATACTATGTCGTTTTCATTGTACAGTGTTCATTGTATTTACCTTTATTTTTACTTGTATTCATACGTTTGTCTTGTAATAAACATCCAAAGATGAAAGGTGGTTTGTGGTACTGTGTGTACATGACAAAGAATCAGACGAAGAGTCAGCAATTTTAGTGGTGTTCCAGTTCCCCAATTATGTCTGCTCATTTCTTTTGTGTCGTCACATCCAATTTCACTTTTAAATCTGTGCTCTGTTTGAGTTCTCTATTCTGATTGGATGGAATTGGTATCCTGAAGGTTCATTTTCAGTTTGCTAGGGATTTGGAGAGACATGAACAAAGCAATGAGTACTATCAGAGTATAGAGACATTTTGATTCATTGATTGAATACTTTATTGGCAGAAATGTAAATGGTCAAACACTTAGTGCAAAAGGACCCAAAAACGTCCTTGCAGTCTTGTTTTCATTAAAGGTCCATGGGTATTAATCATAAGCATAACATGAAAAATAACAAGTAATAATAATACAAGGATATGTACAGGTTGGGGGGAGATGGCAGTCACTTGACTAAAGGAGCAGTTAACACTTGCTTTGGCAAGAAAATATGTATTATTGGGAATACAACGCAACAATAACAAAATACAATACTAATTGGTCTCATTGAAGGGGAGAAATAATCAAGTTTCTTTTTTTATACGATTACACAATATATCATTTAACAGAGACACAAATTGAGTTTGTTTAACCACATAATTACCCCATATGGTTGAGTGGAGTCCCTCAGGGCTCTATATTAGTATATTTTCTCTTTTCTGTTATTGTGGGGAAGTTATAGCCGATAGTTGCTTAAGTAAGAATAAAAAAGTACTTCCTTTTAAATGTACTTAAGTGCACTGAGTAAAAGTAAATTTCATATTTTTCATATCAATGAATTTTATTTTTTCACATTTAATTTATAGGACCTTGTAACTCTTGTTTCAGTTTGGTACAACAATATAATTAATTATATACGTGCAGATATGCATAATGCACCTAATAAAGGCTTGGATGTTCAACTTTGGAGAATGCATGGGAATCCTTAACAATATACCTGGTAACGGTACAGTCCATCCTCCCACTGTCCTACAGCGCCTGCCAATGTGAAAAGATTTGCTCTTGCTGACTATTGCTGCTCTCGTCCTTAGCTACTTTCAATAAAAATATAACGCAACTCTTAAATTTACATTATATTCATGGTGAACGATGAGCGTACTTTTAAGTTGTAACTAAGAGAACCAAGTGACAGATTGATTTTGTTTAATGTATGGCTCTAGTTAGTAGTTACTCATACAACATTAGTTGAGTCATTGTCGTTCTAATAACAGGAACGAACACCATAAAGTTGTACAAGCCTAGTAGTGAAAAGGACATTTGAAGCTGCACAGTTACTAGATGTTAGTAGCTAGTAGTTAGTATATTTTCTAATGTTAGTAGGCTAGCCTGAAGAAAGTGAACCAGGGACCGGTTGCAGACTCAATGGATTGCCTAGATCAGATTAACCATGTGTTTCTGTTGGAGAGTTTTCCATCAAATCAACATGCTTCCACCTTTGCACTCCATTCCATGCACTTTGCATGCGTTTTTCCACTCACATAAGGTCCAACCACACTTGGATTTTTGTCTGTTTGTGTTCGATCGATGCTGCAAGGCTGGGAACGAGGCTAATGCTGCTGTGTTTACGCTACACTCCCCGTCGTCTCGCTCGAAGGACGGTGACTGTCTGAGCTTTTGTCTGAGAAAATTTACAAAATGCTTCCAGTCTAAGGCCCTTAATATCATCAAGGACGGCTCCCACCCCAACAATAGACTGTTCCCCCCTTCCCATTCACAGAGACGAAAGGGCTACAGATGTCTCAAGACCTCAACCACCAGATTCAGGAACAGCTTCTTCCCCTCAGTCATTCTGTTGAACTCCCTAACCAAGTCACCCCACCCCCCCAAAAGAAAAATATGACAAAATATAATCCATCCATCCATGTTGATATTGTCATAAAAATATGACAAAATATAATCCATCCATCCATGTTGATATTGTCATATTGTGATGCACCTGCTTTAGTATCCATGACTTGTCAAGTTGTCATTGCCATCCTGGAATATAATTAATGACCACATTTGTCTGCGGGTTAGGGTTAGGGTGTCATGTCATGTGTCAATGTGTTTTGCCTTCATGAGTCCTCATGTGTGATTTTACATGACATGCTTGACCAAAGCACTTTCCACAAACTTTACAAGTAAAGGGCTTTTCCCCCGTATGGGTCCTCATGTGTATTTTTAGAGTACTGTTATGTCTAAAGCATGTGTTACAAAGTGCACAAGTAAAGGGCTTTTCTCCTGAATGGGTCATCATGTGTGTCTTTAAACTACTCTTTTCACGACATCCTTTACCACAAACTGTACAAGTGTAATTCCTTTCCTCTGAATGAGTCCTCATGTGTATCTTTAAACTACCCATTTCACGACATCCTTTACCACAAACTATACAAGTAAAAGGCCTTTCCCCTGTGTGAGTCCTCATGTGTGATTTTAGATGACCAAGTTCATGAAACCCTTTATTACAAACCTTACAAATACAGGGCCTTTCCCCAGTATGATATCTCATGTGTATTTTTAGTTCACTTGTGTGAGTGCAGCCTTTGCCACAAATGGTACAACTAATGGGCTTTTCCCCAGTATGAGTCCTCATGTGTGATTTTAGGTGAGGTATTTGACTAAAGCCTTTGTTGCATACTGTACATGTAAAGGGCCTTTCTCCTGTATGAGTCCTCATGTGTATTTTTAGACTACCCTTTTCACGACAGCCTTTACCACAAACTGCACAAGAAAATGGCTTTTCTCCTGTATGGGTCATCAAATGGTATTTTAGAGAAGCTATGTGAGGAAAGACTTTGCTGCAAACTGTACAGGTAAAGGGCTTCTCCCCTGTATGAGTCAGCATGTGGGTTTTAAGATGACCTTTTTGTCTACAGGCTTTGCCACAAACAGTACACGTAAAGGGCTTTTCTCCCGTGTGAATCATTGCATGCGTCCTCATATCTGCCTTTAAATGACACACTTTGCCACACTCTTTACAACTAAACGTTTTCTTCTTTGTGTGACTCCTCGTAGTGCGAGCTTGTTTAGATGATTTCAGGCCCTGTGACAGCTTGTTGCTCAAAGAAAGTGTGTCTAAAGCCGACTGATCTTCCCTGGTGTCCTCCCAGTCAGCACTGTCGTCAGTGTCAGATTCAGAACGGTGCAAAGAGAGGAGCTGGCCATCAATGTCTTTTTGTGATGTTCCACAGCCCTCTACATCAGTTTTTGTGTCCATGTGTTCAGTCGAGGTGCTGGCTACATGCTCTGTCTCTCTTTTTACACCCTCGTCTTCACTTTTCAACCCCTCCCTTGGTCTTAGAAGTAGCTCCTCTTCTTCGTCTTTAACCTGTGGATCCCCAGGTTCCTCTTGTACCAGACTGTAGCCCCTATCCTGTTGTTCGGGGGAAACCTCCTCTTTACATAAAGGGGGGTGCAGGACATCTAGAGAAAATATAAAAATGAGAACTCTGTTAAATGTTAAAACTTTTTTTTGCAGTGTTTCCTCTGTTTTGTAGCTTTG
This sequence comes from Electrona antarctica, assembly GCF_951216825.1. Lineage (NCBI taxonomy): Eukaryota > Metazoa > Chordata > Actinopteri > Myctophiformes > Myctophidae > Electrona > Electrona antarctica. The sequence goes on along the minus strand of NC_136796.1, from coordinate 16,509,395 downwards.
ATAACACAATCATCACTTTATTTTGATTTGATATCTAATAATCTCATCCCCATCACATAGTGGCAAAACATTATGTATTTTAACACATTGAGTGCGCCTGCTAGATGAAGGTGGTACGGTGCTTCAGGGCCGGGGATTGCTTGACATTCCACTCTGATGCGCTTCCGTTTCTGGCTTCCATTTTAGATGCTAAAGAATAGCATCAATGCTACCGAGCTAAAATGAGGTCCATACTTGCTCTAGAAAACGCCAATGTTCCCATCGGGCTCACCGGATAATCAGAAAAGACCTCCGAACATCGCAGATCTGTTCAACACCACGGGCAGGGCTTTAGTTTCGAAGAAAAAAGCCTGCAAAGTTGCGGCCTAAAACAGAAGCCAGTGTGGTTGAGTGAAAAGAAACGGTGCGGGCGGGGCCCTAGCAATGGAGCATAGCAAACGAAGCGGTTAAAAAAATGAAACACAGCGAGGCAATGTTCTAGCGATATTAAATGCCTTAAGACGAGCCTGCTTGTCATGCGTAACCAGCACATGGCGCAAAATGAATTACCTGTCCTACGGTCCTAACGTGTTAATCGTCTCAAAAAGGCGTGGCCTAATGGCTCAATAGCGCCCCCTACAAAGGTTTGTGCTTGAAGCCCCACAATACGGTTTCACCTACATGTATGCAAATTGGTACACACTTGAATTATGTCAGCCATTTTTAATTGTGGTGTGTTGGCGCAATTTATGCCATTTTCATGTGCTACACTTTAACAAACTCCTCCTGGCAGGATGGTCAGTTCCAAATCAAACTCGCTCAGTGTACACAAAATACCTTAAGGATGAAAAGTTATCGACTGTGGCGAAGCGTCAAACAGGAACTGAAAATGGCAGATCTACAAGATTAAGTCTTTCTTTTTTATGTTAAGTATTGATGAACTGATTGTCGTACAGACTTGCGGGTGGCGTTATTCGACTTGGTTCAGAGTCTTTGTCCTTCATTGGTGTAACTTAGCTTCGCCCCTCTTCTTATTGGTCGATATATCATAGAAGTAACTATGATATAGGCTGACAAACAGCCTACAAAAAACACGTCTTGAATATTTATTTTTAAATGACCTATTGGAGTTTGAAAGAGTACTGTTACCTTTTAGACTGACAAATGTGTAGATATTCTTTAATCAAATGTATGCAGTCAGAACCAGAGTAAAGGTACCATGGGTGTCTTTAATTTATTTTGATTTTATTTGTCTTTTATTTGAATAGCAGCCTAATCAGCGGCTGAGAAAAATGTAATAAATAATTATTTTTGAATGAATTATACATCTGTAATGTCGTTTTTGTTAGTTAGAACCTAAAAGCAAATTCATAAGGTGATGGCTAAATAAGTGTCATATCCGATTAATTGTTGTAAATAATCGGCCGATTAATCAACAACATTGCTGCAAATGTGTGCGGAATCTAATTTTTCTCAATCCCCTCAATCATGCACCAACATTACGGCCCTGAGACAAAACAAGGTTAAGAAAGAGAGAGCACTCAATTTACCGAGCTCCAGGTGGTCTTCAGGTTCCTGTTTAATAGAAACAGTCATGGTGTCCAAGTGGTCTTCAGGTTCCTGTTTAATAGAAACACTTGTGGGTGGTTCTGGAGAACTCATCTTCACCTGCAGGATGGAGTCCACACACTGGTCTGGAATGAAGGAATAGAATAAGAAAGTCAATAATAAGAATAATAACTATATGATATGACAAGAGTTAAATGCACACGGAGAGGGTTTAAGAAATGTGCATGACAGCATTCAAAGCCGCAGTGAAACAGCTGATCACTGTAACGAGAGCTACACAGTTCTTCAACATACATAACATACGACATATAGGTCAAGACTGTGACGCATCACGGCCACAAAGGGACCTATAGACTGATCTAAAGAGTCATGAACAGTGAACACACACGCAGTACATTCCTCCTCCGCTGAGAGGTGTAGATGTTGAAAGCGTGTTTTCCGTTCAAAGTTTACCATGGACCTAACAGCAATGTTTATATGTTTTGACTGACAACATTTAGACTAGAGGTTACATTTATGCGTTTGGGTTAGAGTTATTTCAAACACTGATTTTTAGATGGCAATGCAACGGTATCTCATTCTCACTCCAAGGACATGTCGACAGTGCGACAACATTCAAAGGTTCCCACCACTCCTAATTCTCAACAAATCTCTGTGATTCAAATTTCCTTAATCAGTAAATGGAGCAATTAGGGGTTCAGAGTCTTGCTCAAGGACACTTTGACACCAACTCTTAACATGTTGGTGATACTTCTTTATCAAATATGTTTTTGTTGAAAGGCAATCAATGATTACAGCCCATGTTTCAAGCATCAGGTAATGTCCGACATTAGCCTAGATATGCCTTTACGCACTGTGCTTTGTTTTGAGCCACACTCAGTCACAGGCACATTGCTCAGATTAAATATAATGTTTAGAAGTATAGGTTCGGGTTGTCGCTATTATAAACAGTTGTCATTTTTATTTAGGGGGTTGAAATCACTTTGTCAGGTTCCGAGCTGAAATGCAACAAAAACATATTTGATAAACATAAGTAACTGTACAACATGTTACCGATAAGGAAATGTAGCTCTCATTACAGTGATCACTTGACAGCGGCTTCGAATGCTGTCATGCATTTCCTCAGCTGGCACATTAACTAAACCCTGTTCGTGTGCCTAATTAAAGCAGCGATTGCGGTGTTTTATAAGATGCCATTAACTGGAACAACGACACATCTCCAGGTGTGAAGACCTTCTGCCCGTGGGAGAAAGTTTCAAATAATGATTATTTTGAGGGGGTCTAAAAAAGGTCCAAAAAGGATGAGAACCTCTGGTCTTGTCTAATAGCCCTGCCGCCCAGGCCAACAGAACGCACACAGTACTTGCTCGCTGGAACTAGTGAAAATAATACATTAAGATTTTCTGAAACACATCATACCTATTTTGTACAACTTTACTACAGGCTGCATCCTGGCATCAAGCAGTCCACGCCCCTGGTCCATCTCCCGCTGTTCCTCTGACAGCGTTGAATATGTTTTGGAGGCCATCTCTCCTGATGCTGTAGACATCTCCCTTGTGGTGGTCTGTGGAAATCAAGATTATAAATAACTTTTAGTTATCATTCGACAAACTTCTACAATGCATTGGTAGTTGTATGTTCAATAAAAAAAAATCACATATCTCATACACTGCCATGGATGACTTTTAGCTTTTTATACTAGATGACACTCTTGGCTAAGCTATGATCCACCGTTCAACTCCCAGTGCAGACTAATTACGGCGGGTCGGTCAGGGGCAGAATTTGAGAACTCTATGACAGAGTAAAAGTGAATTACCAGTCAGCTCCATCTTCATAATAGATAGATACACAGACAGACAAACATAATGATTATTTGTATTAACATTTAATCTTAGGGCCCTAACTGGGTCGGCCCAAATTGCTCCCGATGTGCAGGTTGGTGCCATGCGTGGTTTCCTCCGCCATCAGTGTATGAATGTGTGTGTGAATGGGTAAATGTAATGCACAATCTATGTAAAGCGCCTTGGATAAAGGCGCTATATAAATTCACTTACCCCCATAAAAAAAGATTTTTCTAAATGTTTTGAAAATAGCAAGCTCACAAAGTGCAGCAATGTGAGTTTGTACATCGTCTATTTTCTAAAAGCAATAACAACAACAAAGGCTTAAATGTTTTAAACTGTACCTCATTTTGCTAGGGGCCCCCTGAAACCCCCTCAATGACCCCTGGACCGGTGGACCCCACTTTGACAACCAGCTTGCACTGCATGGCCTTGTAAACAGTTTATTAGTGATTCCCAAACTTTTCAGGTTGAGACCCAAAAGAGAGATTAGACGTTTGCTCGGGACCCATAGTAGTGAAAAAGCAGCTCTACAAGCGCACAACTCAGCGTGAATGAGCTTGTTCACTATTTCACTATTAATTTCGCTCCTATGCCACTTTTAACAAAAGGCCGATGCACACCTCAGAAGGCTAGTGACAGGTGCGTAGGGCAATAGAGCATATATTAAAAAGGGTCCCGCACACTTGCGAAAATGTTGCTCTTTATTAGGTCGCCGTTTCGGTAGCTTATACCTTCATCAGGACAGACAATGCCACTAAAATGTGGAACGCCCTACCAACAGCCGTTAAGAACTAGAAGTAGCTTCTTTCAAAACCGCTCTCAAAGAGCACTTATGGGCAGCTGCAATTCGAAACTGGCACCTGTAAAAACTGGCACCTGTAAAAACGTAAAGCCCCCACCCCCCATTTTTCTAACTGTACATGTTTTCCCTTTTTTTCTAACCGTGTAGTTGATGATTTTTCCCCTCATAGTTGTGTATATTAAGTCTTTAAATGTTTTAATGAATTGAATAATGGAGGACGTAGGGACTGAGGGAAGTTAAGGTTAAGAATAAGGTTAGGTTTAACCGTTTAAGCATAATTTACTTAGATTACTTTAGGAATACCAGGCTGCGCTGTTCCGCCGGCTGTACGCCCGGGCCGAGTTGGTAAAGGGGCGAGTAGTTTTGTATTCGAGGGAACATCTCTAAATGTCTCTAAATGTTTTGATGATTTGAACATGGTGGACCCTATTGGAAACAAGTGTAATGCTTAATTGGGTCGTCCACTCACAGTTAACAGCCTTTGTATTGAGTTTGTGCTTGAAATGTACTGTAATTCTGCAAACTGTTAATAAATTCTTCAATCAATCAATCAATCAAAAACATATTGGGGCTATATTGACCTGTAAGTTTCCGTGAACTATATAGGCTACCCATACAATCTGTCAATAACATTTTCAATCAATCCCCGTTTCTCAGCAACAACAAAAACAACCGAGAACCAGTGAGTGCCCGACGTTTCTTCATCCAACAACAATCAGATCGGTTTAGGCATTGTGATCGAGAAAGAAAGAAAAAAAAAAAGGAAAAAATAAAACATGCATTAACGAAGACGGCTGCGCAAGATGATAAAATCTTCCGTTTCTACGACGAGGGTTGACGCGGTCTCTGAACTTGATCTGGTCTCTTTATAATCGGATAAACCATTAAGGCCATGTTTGCCTTTGTAAGCCTACTGAATTGAACATGGTGGACCCTATTGTATAACAAGTGTAATGCTTAATTGGGTCGTCCACTCACAGTTAACAGCCTTTGTATTGAGTTTGTGCTTGAAATGTACTGTAATTCTGCAAACTGTTAATAAATATTTCAATCAATCAAACTCGGTACGTTAAATGAGACTAGTCTGCCTTGCATTTGTACGTTCAGAGCTCTACGGAGGCATGTGGCTGCCGTTCTACCCACTATGGGTTATGTAAACGACATGACTTCAGCCTGTGACTGCAACTTGTTCCTGTTCGCAGATGACTCAGCACTGCTGGTCTCGGACAGGGACAAACTGCAGGTTGAAAATGCCCTCAGCTCTGAACTCGGTAGAATCTGCACCTGGCTCGCTGATAACAAACTATCTTTACACCTGGGAAAAACTGAATCCATTCTCTTTGGCTCTATTAGTAATCTCAGCAAGGCAAATGGCTTCTTGGTTAGAGTGGGTGACAATATTATCACACGTAAAGATGAAATTACCTACCTAGGTTCCATCCTGGAGGCTAATCTTTCCGGTGATAAAATGGCCACCAACGTAATCAAAAAAGTCAACCATAGAACAAGATTCCTCTACAGGATCTCCTCACTGGTCAACAAAAACACCTTGAAGACCTTAACAGGAGCCCTTGTACAGGGTTTCTTTGACTATGCATGCACCTCCTGGTACCACAGCACCTCAAAGGCCCTTAAAACCAGGCTCCAGACTTCCCAAAACAAACTGGTCAGGCTCCTACTTGATCTAGCCCCCCGAACCCACCTCACCCCTGCCCACTTCGACAGGCTGGAATGGCTTAGGGTCGACGACAGAGTACAGCATCTTGCAATGGGTCTGGTCCACAAGATTCGATACACCACCAAGATACCCATGTACCTGTCTAGATACTTCCTTAATGTTAACGAAGTCCACACCCACAACACCAGAGGGAGTGCAACGAACCATGTACAACCCAGATTCGGCACAAACAAGGGACTAAATTCTTTTCGCTCCTATGCCACTAAAATGTGGAACGCCCTACCAACTGTCATTAAGACATGCGAATCCCTTGACTCTTTCAAAACCGCTCACAAAGGGCACCTACGGACGGCTGCAATTCGAAACTGGCCCCTGTAAAATCGGAATCCCTCAAACACGAACGCAATGACAACACAAGAGACGGTCGCGGCCACACAGCCAACTCAAGGTATGGCCACTGAGCCAACTTGGGGACCCAACGCAAGGACAACACAAGAGATGGTCACGGCCACACAGCCAACTCAAGGTACGGCCACGGAGCCGACTTGGGGACCCAACGCAGCTCCTCCAAGGAAAACAAACAATTTAACGGAGCTGAACGTGAATCCCCCCCACCGCCCACCCCTTTTTTTCCCCTCACTGTATATGTTTCTTTTCCCTTTTTACCTCCTTTTTGACGAATTCTTTTTTGATGAATTCCTGTTCTGTCTATAGAAGTGTCTATTTGTACGTCTCTAAATGTTTTGATGATTTGAACATGGTGGACCCTGTTGGAAACAAGTGTAATGCTTAATTGGGTCGTCCACTCACAGTTAACAGCCTTTGTATTGAGTTTGTGCTTGAAATGTACTGTAATTCTGCAAACTGTTAATAAATTCTTCAATCAATCAATCAAAGACCTGAGACTCTCGTAGATTGAAAATGTCAGAATCGATTAAATGCATCTATGAGAGTAAATCTTAGTCTGATATGGGATTTATAGAATCAGCAGCTATGCTAGCCACTGGAAGCTCCGTGTTTCATGTCTTGTTTTTCTCCATAAATTAACATAATGTCACATTGTCAGATATAACGTGTTTACCTTCAAGCCACAGATGTTAGCCGTCGAAGCGGACCCGCCGGACCGTTTGTGTTGTTCAATGAAGAAAGACTCATGAGCTGTTTGTTTGAATCCCCTGACCGTCCCGTCTCAGCCGCCTGGAGGCTTCGCTTTGTTGTTCCACCATGAAGAATTGATTTAAAAAAAACTACAGACATTACTTCCGGGTGAACGTATTCGCATGCAATAAAATCTAGTTTCGCTCCCTGCTGGAGGTGGTGTGTAACTGTCACATAATATTGTGTGTGTGTGTGTGTGTGTGTGGGTGGGGGGGGGGGGGGGGGGGGGGGGTAGATAGATAGATAGATAGATAGATAGATAGATAGATAGATAGATAGATAGATAGATAGATAGATAGATAGATAGATAGATAGATAGATAGATAGATAGATAGATAGATAGATAGTTAAGACTTGTGACTGCAACTTGTTCCTGTTCGCAGATGACTCGGCACTGCTGGTCTCGGACAGGAACAAACTGCAGGTTGAAAATGCCCTCAGCTCTGAACTCGGTAGAATCTAGCTGCACCTGGCTCGCTGATAACAAACTATCTTTACACCTGGGAAAAACTGAATCCATTCTCTTTGGATCCATTCTCTTTGGATTCCTTTGTTTACAGGATCTCCTCACTGGTCAACAAAAACATAAGGCTTCTTTGACTATGCATGCACCTCCTGGTACCACAGCACCTCAAAGGCCCTTAAAACTAGGCTCCAGACTTCCCAAAACAAACTGGTCAGGCTCCTACTTGGCCTCACCCCCCGAACCCACCTCACCCCTGCCCACTTTGACAGACTGGAATGGCTTAGGGTCGACGACAGAGTACAGCATCTTGCAATGGGTCTGTTCCACAAGATTCGATACTCCACCAAGATACCCATGTACCTGTCTAGATACTTCCTTAATGTTAACGAAGTCCACACCCACAACACCAGAGGGAGTGCAACGAACCATGTACAACCCAGATTCGGCACAAACAAGGGACTAAATTATTTTCGCTCCTATGCCACCAAAATGTGGAACGCCCTACCAACAGTCATTAAGACATGCAAATCCCTTGACTCCTTCAAAACCGCTCTTAAAGGGCACCTACGGACGTCTGCAATTCGAAACTGGCCCCCGTAAAAATCTGAATTCCGTTTTTTCCCCCTCACTGTATATGTCTCTTTTCCCTTTTTACCTCTATGATGAATTCCTGTTCTGTTCTTTGACTATATAGAAGTGTCTATTTGTACGTCTCAAAATGTTTTGATGAATTGAACATGGTGGACCCTCAAGTGTAATGCTTAATTGGTGGGTCGTCCACTCACAGTTAACAGTCTTTGTATTGAGTTTGTGCTTGAAATGTACTGTAATTCTGCAAACTGTTAATACATATTTCAATCAATCAAAATATATATTTCAAAATGTCTTCTTTATTTTAAGGTCACTAGCATATTTTGAACAATCTTCAAGGACCACCCATGCCAACATTAATGCAGGGATCTTCAATGAATTTCGGACCAAGATGAGATCGAAATGAGGCAGGGACTGCCCACTACAAAAGCCAACTGTTTGCGTTGCAGATTAAACTATTTAGACTTGTTTGACAGCACTATCATCAGTGCACACATAGTATGTTGGATTCATGATAATGTGCATTTTCAGACATTTATTAACCACTTAACTGTCACTATTTAGTAAACTCGACCTTTGGCTCTGTACTGGCACTGTTCTTTCCCCCACAACTCCTCGCAGAGCTTGTAGATCTGCACTTTTTGGACTCTGAATGGGATGCCAGGGTTCAGGTGGACTGGTTAATTGAACATCAATCACACAACGATTTGGCATACCCTCTGTGAAACCAGACCCTCTATTGAAGACCCCTGCAATGATCTGAAAGCTGGATTTATACCTGTATTAGCTGTGCACCGTTGTGTGTAAGTAATCCTTTTTGTTCAAATAAACATATTAGATATGACAATAGTGAAGTAGAGAACACATTAACCCAAACACGCCGGGACAATGCTCCACACGTCTCAAACTCTTCTCCCTTCTGGCTCCAAAACTATGGAATGCACTTCCCACTCCAATCAGAACTGCAGACTCACTCCAAATCTTCCGCCGTAGGCTGACTCTTCAGACTCCATCTAAGCCTGTAGCACTTGCCATAGCCTCGACGACCTTACAGGCGTATGCAAAGGCTCAAGTTATGTAACTTAGATAGCATTTTATGTAGACATAGCACTCTATAGTGTACACAGTTTAATTATATAGATATTCCATTGTTAGGTTCTTAGCTTACGTATGATTAATGATGACTATTTCTATGTATTTCATGTATTACCTTACCATTCTTTTATTCTTGCTTACTGTAAATCGCTCTGGATTAAGAGCGTCTGCTAAATGGCTAAATTGTAAATTAAACCTTCCTCATACAATGAGTAATTAAGACAAGTCACAAAATAGTTGCAAAATATAGCACTAATTTAAATAGCCAGGTTAAAATGCCTATCATTAGCAACAACAATTTCAGGGTTCATTTTCACATTAAAAACAAAAAGGTATTAAAGTAGGACAACACTACACAACAAATAACAGAATGCAATGTGATGTGGGAAGAAAAAACATAAAGAAAACAAAAAAAGCTAACATTTTGATGAACAAATTATTTTTTGTTTCAGTAACAATGTGCACACCTCATATATTCAGGTGGGAAATTTGATCAAAACATTTGCCTCAACTAAATGTGTTTTGCTTTTTTATGAGTCCTCATATGAGATGATTGCCTAAAGCATTGGCCACAGACTGTACAAGTATAGGGCTTTTCTCCTGTATGACTCATCATGTGTGTTCTTAGTGTACTCATGTCACCACAGCCTTTACCACAAACTGTACAAGTACAGGGCCTTTCTCCTGTATGACTCCTCATGTGTGTTCTTAGTGCACTCATTTCACCACAGCCTTTACCACAAACTGTACAGATAAAGGGCTTTTCTCCTGTATGGGTTCTCAAGTGTTTTTTTTGATTGGCTATTTGACTGAACCTCTTGCCACAAACTGTACAACTAAATGGTTTTTCCCCTGTATGAGTTCTCATGTGTGTATTTAGATGACCAGTTTCATGAAACCCTTTACTACAAATTACACAGATGAAGGGCCTTTCCCCTGTATGATACCTTATGTGCATTTGTAATTCATGCTTGTGACTACAAGCTTTGCCACAAATGCTACAAATAAAAGGCCTTTCCCCTGTATGAGTCTTCATGTGTGATCTTAGATGAGCACTTTGACCAAAGCCTCTTTTGCAAACTTTACAAGTAAAGGGCTTTTCCCCTGTATGAGTCCTCATGTGTATTTTTAGAATATCCTTTTGACTAAAGTCCTTACAACATACCGTACAACTAAAGGGTCTTTCTCCTGTATGAATCAATGTGTGTGACTTCAGGTATTGCTTTGATTTAAACATTTTGCCACATTCTGTACAAGTAACACATCTCTTATCTGAGTGGCTATTCATATGTGTTTTTAAATGTCCCCGTTGACTGAAGCCTTTACTGCAAACTGCACAAGTAAAGGGTTTTTCCCCGGTATGAGTTCTCATATGAATTTTTAGATTGCCTTTAACCCTTTTCCCACACACTTTACAACTTTTGTTCCCTGTGCGGAGGCGTGTCTTATCACTAGCTGCTTGTGATGACTTCAACCCCTCCTCTGGTGTAAGTAGTAGCTCCTCTTGGTCCTCTTTAATCTGTGGAGGATCCGGTTCCTCCTTGAACAGATTTGAGTTCCCTCTCTGGAAATCTAGGAAAAATAAAAAAAGATATATTTATTCAAATGCATTTCATTCATTCCATAGTGGCCCTCAGTCTTACAGCTTTGGTAGTTTCCTAGTTTCCTAGTTTGCCTAGGTGAACTGAGGCAAAACATGCAAGTATGGAACCTCTCTCTCCTTAAAGGACCACCATGATAAAATAGCTTGTCTCATAAGAGGGCTGTGAACAGTTCCGAAACCAGTCCACCAGTTACATCGAAGGGGAATCCAAGCTAATAGGAACTGCAGGCTTTCTATTCCGAAAAGTTAGCAACACGAAAATGGAAGCCATCGTTCTCACGATAATACAAATCTAAATATATATTTTTTTAAATCTTGTTTAAAAGAAATCTGCATAACGATGATGCACTGGTGGATGGGTTTCTGAACTGCCCACAGCACTCTTATAAGAAATAGATCCACAAATGAGTCTTGAAAAATGGGGGTCATCTTATAATCAGAGTCATCTTACATTCGGCATTTTGAACATATATATTAAAAATGGCGGAAAATCTAAGGGTCAGCGGTCAAAGTGGCAAATTTGTTTGAGACGCATATCTGTAATGAAATTTCATATAGGTTCATATAGGTTTCATATAGTTCATGACATATGCCTGTTAATTTTTTCAATTGATTGCTATAGCGCCACCCTTTGGCCAATGTTTGTGAGGCTTGTGTCTTCGCCGTTTGGCATATTGCAAAGTTTAGTAAAAAGCCAGAACTGACACACACACACACACACACACACACACACACACACACACACACACACACACACACACACACACACACACACACACACACACACTGTGCTTGGCCCTCTAATAATAATACTAATGCATTATTACTGTGTGGATGGGGATTTGTTTGCTTATCGGCAACCAAGGCTCTCTTGGAAGTTCCGGCTACCCAAAAATTGAGCCCCTGAATGGCCATGCATTCAAAATATATTTTATCTTGTCCGTACAAGATACTATCTTGTACATACTAGATAATATCTCGTCCGTACAAGATATTATCTCGTCCGTACAAGATAATTATTATCTTGTACGGACAAGATAATATCTTATGGCCTATCATTGAACACAATTAACTCTTCATTGTTGGTAGGCTTTCCAAATATTTTCCTATGTTTAAACCCCCCTACATAAAACAGCATATATACCTATTCTGTACAACTTTACTATCGGCTGCATCCTTGCATCAAGCAGCCCACATCCCTGGTCCACCTCTCGCTGTTCCTCTGACAACATTGAATATGTTTTGGAGACCATCTCTCCTGATGCTGTAGACGTCTCCCTGTGGTGGTCTGTGGAAATCAACAGTAGAAACAAATAACATTTAGTTATCATTCAGCAACCTTACATAATATAGAGAAGATCAAAGTGTAAAAAGTATAAAAGCTTTAATCCCTATAAAGATAATATCGGATACATTTTATACATTCAGTATATCGTTGATGTCAGGCAAAACAGTCTAACTACATGTTTTGTTTTTTGTTTGTACCTGTATATTAATATAAATACATTAAAATGAATTAAGATAAGATTAATTAATTTGAGCATACTACAGTGTCACTCAAAAGCATCAAAGGTAGCAGGAGCCAGTTCCATAATTAGCCAATTTACAACCAAGTGTTATAATTCAAAGTGGTGTATACTCCCACCTCACACTAGGCTAAGGGCCTTGCCAGACGAGGACGTCGCGGGCTGTTCCCCGCCTAAGTTTGTGAACGATATAAAACTTTACTGCGTCTACATTGCGGTTATGTTAATTATGTTTGCTGTACACACGAGCGGTAAACTGCTCCGTTTTCAAGATAAAGATGCAGTACACATGGACGGCCTGTAGATGGCCACCAAAAAAAAAGAAAAAGCTTATTCTAAAAGTAGGCTATATGAAAGCGTTGGTATTTCACACAGGTGTTGCCAAATAACTAATTATCTTGATCAGATGCGCATATGACATATCTAGGTCATATCAATGTAATGAGCAGAGCAGTGCTGCTTCTCTCTCCGAGTCTGCACACACTGACTGACCAGCTAAAGTGTATGCCTACTAAACCATAATATATGACAAACCTTGGATTAATTCTTCTGAAAACAGCAGCAAGCACAAAGTAAGTGTGTGAGAGAGAGAGAGAGAGAGAGAGAGAGAGAGAGAGAGAGAGAGAGAGAGAGAGAGAGAGAGCGTGCGCACCCCTTCTCTAGCTCAGATCATCATACACAGCTCACAACGAGGAGCGGCATGGTACATTGTGAATTTATGAGTTTGACTTTAGAGATTGAAATATATATATATATTCGCTGGTGCGCAACACCTCTGAATGTCAGATAATTGCTCGTTTAGATTGATTCCACCTGCTGGCAGCACAGCGCTAATCATTGCACACAGGCTATACAAAAGTATTAAAAAAAGAGCAATTGGAAACAGTGAAAACAGGCCGTTTATAGAGGAATATGGACAGTAAACAATGTGTTTATCCTACCTGTGGTCTCTCAATGCAAAGCCGTTTTGAAGTTACACAAAGAATGTTTAATTTCCACCCAAGAAGAGAAGCACTTTGATGAGGTCCATGCATGCTGTGCAGTGTGCACTGCGCAGTCAGACCTGCCTGAGAGGAACGTGCGGTGGCTGTGCTGCCTATCTTGTATAGCCTATATACTAATCTATTCTACACTACACCATTTAATAGTAACAATAATGTAGAAGATCCGTTTTTTTTCTTGTCTTTCCAGATTGGTAATCACCATCATTTATATCTGTTCTCCAAAAATAGCTCCTCTACAAGCTCGTGCATGCGGGCTGCAGATCGGCTATTTTTGGAGAAGAGATTTATAGACATTATGTGCAAATATAAAATAGCTGTGATACTTATATGTAAGTGGTTATGGTGAAATAAACCATTAACACTAGTTAGTTTGGAGGGGGCGAGGGGACTATGACATCACCGTTTCAGCAAATTAGGCGGCATTCGCTGTACACACGGAGACGTGAAAGTCGCATCTCCAAACTTTCCCACTCTGGAAGGTAGTTTCAAAATTAGCCGTTAAAGTCCCCCAAAACGCCGTCTCCGTGTGACAAAAAGGGCAGATCGGCTAATTACTTGCCCTAGAAACACCGAAATCGTCCTCATCTGGATGGCCCCTCAGTTTGAACTTAGTGTGAGGTGGTGCAACTGGCTCCGAGATCAGCAAGGTCGAAATGTCTCACAAAGTGACACATGCTGTTATAGATCTGCTATTTTAGCTGCATTTGAATTTTAATCCTGAAAAGTTAACAATTTTTGTCATGTCTAAAGTAGTACTAACTTCCGTTGACAGTGAGTGCCATCAACTGAACTGATCGAGAGTAAATGTTTTTGAAAATAAAACATAGGCACATAAGCTAATTGCATATTTCCATCGAGGCCCTTATTCATGTACATTATGTGTAAGAACGTGCAGTGATTGCCTATATAAAAGAGAAATAAAACAAAATATAAATAAAATATAAATAAAACAATAATCAAATGGCATCTGTGTGGCCTCCATTACAAGCACGCACCTGGACTGTCGACGCACTCCTCAGCTGTCAATTTCATGAGCATGGTCACCTGCTGTCGCTCGGAGAGGGGGTAATACCCGGCCCGGATTCCTGGCATCCTCATAAGGAACAGCAGGCCTGCCTGCCAGGTGTTGGTATGGGCTCCTTTTTAAAGCGCTTATGCTCCGGAACCTTGCTTTTCTGTAAAGACAGAGAGGGACTAAATCAAACTAGGATTAAGGCGATACCAATACCAGTATAAACCCGCCAATAACGTTGGTATTGGTATCAGTGAGTACGCACACACACTGTGGCAGTGTGGCTATGCAGGCCAATGCTGGTGTCGCTGTACACGTTGCTGTTTTCTCCTCTGCTCCTGGAGGTGTGCGATGCCCTCATGGCTGATGGTGCGCCAGGTGTGGCGATCAGCAGCCAGGTCTTCCAGTGCAGAGGGTTGGATAGCACAGCACTTCAGGAGGGTCTTTATGTGGTCCTTGTAGCGTTCCCGCTGTCCCCCGGGAGACCTTTTGCCGTAGAGAATCTGCCGGAGGAGCCTCTGGCCGGGCATGCGGATAACATGCCCCACCCAGCGTAGATGTCTTTGTGCAAGGAACACTTGGATGCTGGTTTGTGTCTGGTCATAAATGTCCACATATGGGATCCTGTCCTTCCAGGTCAGACCCAGGATTTGTTGTAGGCAGCGGATGTGGAATCTCTCCAGGATTCTTACGTGCCTTTGGTAGGGGGTCCAGGGTTCCAAGCCATATAGCAGTGTGGACAAACAGACTGCTTTATATACAGCCGCTTTGGTAGAAACTGTCAGGTTTCTATTCAGGAAGACCCTGGTTTTGAGCCTAGCAAAGGCAGAAGAGGCTAAGTCAACACGGACCTGGATGTCATGGTCAATGTTACAGGTGGGGGACAGGACTCTTCCGAGGTAGGTGAAGTGTGGTACGATGGTGAGCTGCTGGCCATCAATGGTGAAGACAGGCACTTCTGACTGGTGACGGTGACTCACTGATACCAACGTTATTGGCGGGTACGTAAATATGTAAATCTTGCATGTCACAAGGAAAACTGGGAAGATTATTTGTTTCCATTAGGACAGACAGAAAATAACTTTAGTTTGCGTTTAACCACTTAAACCTATTCTGGGGAAACATTCACCAACAATAGCAGATCTACAAGCTCACAACACGTCACAACATTACTGCAGGCTGGAAAAGAATGCATCAAATCAAAGCACTCGAGCACTTACGGTAGGGCATTTTTTGTCAATTCAAATAATGAATAGTTTATATGAATTTGTTTTCCGTCTAAGAAATAGCTCAGCATTTTTGTATTATTAAAAGACCACTTCACCACTTTTCAACCTATCTTCATTGAATTGGTCCTTTAGGAGGGCTGTGGGCAGTTCAGAAACCCGTCCACCAGTGACATCGTAATATATATATATATAGTTTTATTTGTATTTACTTTTTATTTGTATTATCGTGAGAACGATGGCTTCCATTATCGCATTGCAACTTTTCAGGAATTAAAGCCTGCAGTTTATATTTTCTTGGATTCCCCATCGACGATGTCACTGGTGGACAGGTTTCTGAACTTAAATTCCCAGAGCCCTGGCTGAGCCTTCCATGAGACACCAAGTAGGAAAAAAAATGTGGCATTTTATCATGAACATGTAATAGTGAGGACCTATATGAAAATGGGTTGGAAAGTGGTTAAAGTACTTAATCTGGGTAATCACCAAATTCGCCAATACAGAGGAAAACAATGGAAAAGAACACTTGCCATATCACAATAGTACAATATCCAAAATCGCAGACGATATCCAGTTCGACTGACACGTTTGTCTTTATTAGCCTTGACTGATTGATGGAATACTTTATTAACAGTTTGCATGGACAAGCACAGGGAAGCACAGTACAATACAAAGTCTGCTAAAAGGATGAATCCAAAGCTTTTTGGCTTGTTTCCATATTACGAGTCCTCATCCCCATGTAGGCTAGTATTCTTACCCTCACGTAAAAACATTAATCACAGACGCAATACTACCATTAAAACGCCTGAGGGCGAGAAGCAACCTCGCCCTAAAGGGCGAGAAATGATTGCGTGCACGCATCTGCCTCGTTGACGGCAGACTGCTGGCGCTTTGGCATGGGGGTCAGTCAGATCAACATGGAATTAATTCTGTACTGGCCAAGGAGCATGTGTTTCTCACAAACACCAACACGCACAGTCAAAGCTAACACTACTCTCCGAAGAGGCAGCAAAGACTGGCCTCAAGATAAATGTGAAAAAGACAGAACTCATGAAGGTAAACAACAAACAGGATCTCCCAGTCCAACTACAGGGAGACAACATCAAAGAGACTGACCGCTTCACATATCTCGGGAGCATACTGGGCAAGGATGGTGGATCAGATGATGACATCAAAAGCAGAATAAACAAGGCCAGACACGTTTTCACCACGCTACGACCCATCTGGAACTCCAAGGCACTGTCCCTCCGAAATAAGACCAGAATATTTAACACCAACGTCAAGTCAGTTCTCCTCTATGGATCAGAGACATGGAGAGTGACAAATACTACCACCAACAAACTCCAGACATTTGTCAACAGATGCCTAAGGCGCATTCTGAACATCAGGTGGCCCGATACAATATCAAATGCCAGCCTGTTGGAGAAAACCAACCAAAACTCCATCAGCCAGGATGTGAAGAAGAGAAAGTGGGGGTGGATTGGACACACCCTCCGAAAACCTACTGACAACATCACTAGGCAAGCACTGGACTGGAACCCACAGGGCAAAAGAAAAGTGGGGAGGCCAAAACAGACCTGGAGAAGATCAGTGGAGAGTGAGGCAAAGACGACCGGATTATCGTTGGCCCAGCTGAAAAAAACTGCTCAAAACAGAGTCCGATGGCGGGGTGTGATTGCGGCCCTATGCTCCACCTAGGAGCCTACAGGAATAAGTCAAGTAAGTCAAGTCAAGGAGCATGTCTTGAGTGTACCGGGTTTGATGAGGTCAGATCAACATATGGAATGTCAGAACAGGTCAGTTCCATATATAAAGATCTAAGAGTGGTAGCGGAGACATTCTCTTGAGTGTACAGGGTTTGATGAGGGCAGGGCCTTAATTTTCAGGCCTGTTGAGAACTCTAGTTTTCGCTGGCTGCCGGGCGTGGCTGCACTAATAACTTTGGGGCAGGTCCGTCTAGTCTAGAGTTGGAATGGACAGGTATCAGTCAAAAGGGAGACATCGAAGAGGAAGGATGGATGGGGAAGGATCAACATATGGACAGGGTTGGGAAGTAACGGATTACATGTAACGCCGTTACGTAACCAGAGTACAAAAAAACGGTAACTGTAACGTCTTAGGGTACATTTTAAAATGTGTAATCTGGATTACAGTAACGGCCGTATAGTAACGGGGGTTACAGGCTTGATTACAATCTCCCCTTCCCCTCATCAATTTTAGGGCTACAAATAAGTTAAAACACCAAACAATAAAATAATCAAGTCTTTGCGCTGTGTGTGTGTTGCTGCTGCTGCTGCTTACTGCGCAGTGAACACAGGCTCGCGCCGCTCGGCTCCAACACGAGCCACATCGGTCACAGGCAGTGGTTTCCCCTGCCGTCAGACTCCCCAGTCCCGACATATTATATTATATTATATTTCATTAGTGCTGTGATCTGTAACCAGCGGACAATGATCTGTAGGCTACTGTACCCGGGGACAGAGCTAGGGGAGACAGTGAGAGGAGGCGCTGCGTCGGGGTGGACTGACTGGAGCGCTCTGGGTTAGATTTTGACGGGGAGTGGAAAAATGATATAAAAGACACCGTTCAAATGACACTTTAATACTGTAGTAGTAGGCTCGCTAAAAACCATAACTCTATGGACATAATAACATCCAGCGGGGTGTAATCAGCCCTCCTCAACAGCTTGGTGATATGTTCAAACGGGATACAAATCCAAAGAGTTTCAGTTGTATCAGTTGTAATTAAATCTGCGATTAATTTCAGCTGTGACCAATAGATGCGATTGCAATGCGCTGGGTCGCGCATTGCAAAGTGAAACAGTCTGAAACTCATCAGCTCCGTAACGTTGCGCTAGAAAGCTGTGTGTGTGTGTGTGTGTGTGTGTGTGTGTGCGTGTGTGTGTGTGTGTGCGCGCACCTATCTGTCTGCCTGCCTGCCTGTCTGTCTGTCTGTCTGTCTGTCTGTCTGTCTGTCTGTCTGTCTGTCTGTCTGTCTGTCTGTGTCTGTGACAACTTGGTGTTAAAGTGCTAGTGTTTTCCTTCTTTTGTTTTAATCAATATCATTTTGTAGTCTTACCCTACAGCATGACTTTGGCTAGGGCCTATATTCTTTATATTTGTATATATTATGATTTTAAATGAATTAGCCTTTTGTGTGAACACGTGCCTTAATTGCCTAGCCGAATAGGACTGTATTTTAACATGAATCATAATAAGGTTGGAACTTGAGAGCCAAATATTTTCTGAGGAGGTTCTGATTGTTGTAAAAAGGTTGAGAACCACTTATTTAAACATATTTCTGTTGTCCTTTTCTTAATTTCATAAGCTCAACATTCTTGTCTGGTTATCAATGGTAAAACGTGTTTTATCTAATTAAATTGAGTTTTGCTTAAAAGTAATCAAAAAGTAACTGAAAGTAACCCCCTACTTTTTAAATTGTGGTACTCGGATTACGTTACTGACTACAATTTTTAGCAAGTAACTTGTAACTGTAGGGGATTACTTTTTAAAAGTAACCTTCCCAACCCTGCATATGGAATGTCATAACATGTTCTGACATATATTCCATATATGGAGGGTTTGAGGTCAGATGTAGAGTTGCTGGCCAATATTGATGGCATCAGGGATCTCCATATATGGGCTTAATTGCGACAGCAAGTCGCATTTACTATGACATCAGGGATCTCCATGAGACCTGGGCTGCCCATATATGGGGACTTTCCCATGTAGCCTATGGGGATTTTGAGTGACTGACTGATGGACAAAAATGTACGATTTAAAAAAACACATCATAGGCTATAAACGTATGTTATGTAAAGGTTATGTATTATTTTTTTTACATTATTTTATGATTTGTATGCCTGTTGTATCTCTTGTATGTTAACCCCGTGTATGTATCCCTATGGACCTGATTGATTGATTGATTGAAGAATTACAGTACATTTCAAGCACAAACTCAATACAAAGGCTGTTAACTGTGAGTGGACGACCCAATTAAGCATTACACTTGTTTCCAATAGGGTCTGCTAATAAAGTTGAATTGAATTGAATAAGAAACAAAAAAGCCTGTTATTCCCGATGTACTGTTATTGATGGGATGTTTAGTACTAGTAGGCCTAATAAGTAGCCTATGTGAAGGCCGGTACATCTAATTTGTCCTAATGAGTCCGGTCGTAATGGTAGTGTAACATCTAATAAACAACACTTGTACCACCAGAGCCATATTAGATGGCTAGTCTGTAGGCTACATCACACAACGATCGACTGCTACGAGTAGCATTCTGTATCCACTCACTGGAAGCTCCGTGTTTCATGTTGTTTTTTTCTCCATACATGAACACATCATGTCAGTTAATAAAGTGTTTTAATACCTTCAAGCCACGGATAGCTCGTCGAAGCGGGCCGTTTCTGTTGTTCAATGAGAGGCTGTTTGTTTGAATCCCGTCTGCGTCTGACTGACTGTAGGCCTATGCTTCTTTGTCCCACCAGCCACTTATGACAAAAAAGAAGGAAAAAAACATAGGTCTCTCAGGCATGCGCATTGCGCAAAGAAGGGCACGGGTTTAAAACGCCGCACGCACGCACGCCTTTTGCCCCCTGGTGGAGGAGGAGTGTAACTGTCAATGAAGAAAGATTGGATGAATGGATCTGTATTGCATTATTGCCATTATTATGCGCGCTCACACACACACACACACACACACACACACACACACACACACACACACACACACACATGGAGAAACTAGCCTGGCAATGTGACACAGCCTCTGAATTTCCATTTTGTTTCACTTTATTCAAGGGTAGAGATTCAGGCCGACACATCCTCTGAATTTTCATTGAGTTTCACTTCATTATTCACGGGTAGAGATTTAGGGCTGGGGCATTTAAGTGGCATCTGCATTTAGCGGCGTGGTCAGTAATAGTTGGCAAATGTGTCCAAGTTGCATAATAGTGTGTCCATATAAAGTGCTCCTCGGAGCACAGGTCTCCGCCAGGCAGTGCTGAATGAACCCCTCCAAGGGCCCTGGCGCGACACCAAATCAAAAAGCCCCCCCATGTGATTCACGTGCACATAACTGATAAGTATAGGCTCGAAGACCATTTGTTGGTTCTATTTTAACCATTTTGATGGGAATTATTTTGATCAATAACTAAATAATGTAAGTCAGGACCAAAACCCTTAAAACTATAATATATCCAGACAATCAGAAAAATGTATACTATTTATTATAACCCCAAAGAAATTATCTTAATAGTTTGGTATTGCAGAAATATAGGACTGTCTGTCAGTAAGAACCTTAGAATCAATATATTACCTCAGTAGTTACCCAAGATGAGTGAAATACCCTTTAAAATCCTTTAAACGCTTTAGCTAATTCCAGGCAGAGAAACACTTTGAAAAACCCAAATAGTAAATAGACGGAAGCATTGACTACAACAAATATAAAGTATAGGGTCATTTATAAAAATGAGTCTCAATGAAACAGATATTACAAAGATTCAGGATTTACATAGCATTAATCCATAGGTATAAAAGTCTGAAAGGAATCGTGAATAAAATTTCTGAAATTGTCCATGGTTTTTAGGGAGAATATGACGTCATCCAAAATGTTCCCCCTCATTTTAGTGGATTACTCTTGATCTAAATCAATCCGTCCAATTCTAATCAAAGATTAGGTTTTTGACGGCCCATCGGTCGGTCCCGTTAGAATTAATCATACCTCCCGTCACTTTGACTTTGACTTATGACACCCTTCCCCCACAACACAGCCACGGAGCAAGCTTGTCTCGTCAAAACCACATGACTCCCATTGAAAATGAATTGCGAGCTGCTCTGCCTCCCCCTGTTCCCCAAGGACAGCGAGAGAGCACCCTGTCATTTATGTGTGAGCAACGCCTAACCGGACAAATATTATTATGAAAACATGGCCATCATGGAATTGTTTGTAAACAAAGAACAAATAAAATACCTATCAGGAACACAATCAAGAACGACACTTTTTGCGTTTGCGCACCCCAGTGAATGAACGTGCACGCATGCATTCAGTGCACCGCCAGCATGGGTATATTCAGTGCACCCATATATAGAGTTATAAGGCTTCTCCCCGACGCTGGATCTGCTATTTTTGAGTATCCTCCCACAGAGTGGTTAAGAAACTGTTGACCATAAAATAGTGGGGTTCCAGTGTTGCGTTACATTGAAATCGGCAGAAGTAACAGCTGTACCTATTTGAAATAGTCTCGCACACAGAGTTCTCACAATGTTCAGGTGTGCAATTTGATCAAAATATTTGCCTCAACAAAATGTTTTTTTTTTTAAAGTTTTTTTTTTGTGGCTTTTGCCTTTATTTTTTATTTTTTATGGAGGGACAGACAGTAGACTGACAGGAAATGGGGAGAGAGATGGGGGGTGACATGCAGTAAAGGCCGTCGGGATCGGGAGTCGAACCCGACTGGCACGGTGGCACTACTGACTGTGCCACCGTGCCCCCTAACTAACTAAATGTTTTTTGCCGTTGTATGAGTCCTCATGTGCGTGTTTCGATGAGCTGATTGCCTAAAGCATTGGCCACAGACTGTACAAGTAAACGGCTTTTCTCCTGTATGACTCCTCATGTGTGTTCTTAGATGAGGCATTTCACGACAGCCTTTACCACAAACTGTGCAAACAAAGGGCCTTTCCCCTGAATGAATCCTCATGTGTAATTTCAGTGAAGACTTTTGATTAAAGCCTTTACCACAAACTGTGCAAATAAAGGGCTTTTCCCCTGTATGGGTTCTCATGTGTGCACGAGAAGTTTTTTGAGGAAATCTTTTGCCACAAACTGTGCAACTAAAGGGTTTTTCCCCTGTATGAATTCTCATGTGTGTGACCAGATGACCAGTTTCATGAAACCCTTTACTACAAATTATACAGATGAAGGGCCTTTCCCCTGTATGATACCTTATGTGCAATTTTAATTCATGCTTGTGACTACAAGCTTTGTCACAAATGCTACAAATATAAGGCTTTTCCCCTGTATGAGTCTTCATGTGTGATTTTAGATGAGCACTTTGACCAAAGCCTCTGTTGCAAACTTTACAAGTAAAGGGCTTTTCCCCTGTATGAGTCCTCATGTGTATTTGTAGAACCTCCGGTTGAGGAAAATCCTTAAAACATACTGTGCAACTATAGGGCCTTTCTCCTGTATGAATTCTTGTGTGCATCCTCAGGCTTTGCTTCCTTTTAAACATTTTGCCACATTCTTTACAACTAATGCATTTCTTGTCTGAGTGACTGATCATATGTGATTTTAAAGGGCCTATATGAAAATAACTTTTGCTGCAAACTGTACAAGTATAGGTCTTTTTCCCGTTATGAATCCTCATATGTAATTTTAGAACATCCATTCGACAAAAGCTTTTGCCACAATCTTTACACGTAAAGGGCCCTTCTCCTCTATGGATCACGTTGTGCTCCATCAGACTTTGCTTATGATTAAACATTTTCCCACACACTTTACAACTAAAGCCTTTCTTCCCTGTGTGGAGGCGTTTCTTATCACTAGTTGTTTGTGATGTGTCACAGTCCTCTACAATAGCTTGGGTTTTCATGTGTTGAGTTGAGCTGCTGGCTACAGGCTTTGCCTCCCTGTTTTCACCACCATCTTCTTTTATCACTCCTAGTAACTTCAACCCCTCCCCTGGTGTAAGAAGTAGCTCCTCTTGTTCCTCTTTAATCTGTGGAGGCTCCGGTTCCTCCTTGACCAGATTGGGGTTCCTCCTCTGGATATCTAGGAAAAATGTAAAAAGTATTCATTATTTCATTGTCATTCATTCCACGGTGCTCCCTCAGTCTTAAAGCTGTGGTAGTTTCAAGAACTTCAGCTGTACCTTCCCAAGACCTGTGGCCAATTCTACAAATGCCTTTTAAATCAGTAGTTCTCACACGTTCAAAATTGTTTTTAAATGTAAAAAAATAGCAGATGTACAAGCACGGCACAAAGTGATATGCTATGAGCTCATACATCTGTTCCTGTGAGCAGCAGCTTGTACATCTGCTCTTTTTGAACAGGCATTGGCCAAAATGGCTTTAGAATATTCCTTTCTTAACACCACATGGATTTGATCCTTTCAAACTTCATTTCAAATGTATATTATTTTAAATATAAAATATTGTATCCACAGCAGAAGCCTCTTCCTTTCTCTAAAATTATGCGCTGCAGCGCCGGTCGCCGCTGGTGCTGAGAAATATGCTTTCTTGGGAGATTTGCCTTGCTCATTTTAATGAAGCTGAAATTGATTAGATACAAGCCCAGACTTTTCTGGAGAACAGACACGCATTGCTCCACTCCGAGGATACCTGCTCATTGTGCTGTGATAGAAGATGGAATAATTTTACCTCCACATGAAAGAGAAATTCGAATCAAAACAATGTATTTGTCTTTGGTTTAAATATAATTACGGTAGGCTGGGTGGGGAAATGTGACATGGAGGGAGTTTTACAGCGTGAGCGGAAAATCGCTTTTTCGGGATTTGTGCTCATTGTGCTGTGATAGAAGTTGGAATAATCTTTACCTCACAGCAATGCCGTTAATCAGCCCCTAATATCGATGTTCTGTTCAAACACATCAATCTGAGCCCAAAAATATGGCATCGGTCCTTAGAGTATATATGAATAGAGACGGCACCCGGTGGAAACCCTGAGGCGCAATGGACATAGTGGCCTAATTTGGTATTGCAGCCTGGGCCAAACACATGAACGCGCTGGTCCGTTGACTATCATTGCGCACGTTCATGATGACACGTGAACGCGGTTTCAGTACAATGGCCCAATCAATCCCAGAATGCACTCTGTTCCTACAAGGAAGGAGGAGTGAAATCGCCTCATGCGCTTTTGAGCAACTTAATGCAAGTGGATGGGAGGAGAACTCGGGTGACGTCTCTATTCATATATACTCTAAGCATCGGTCGGGCTCTACATTAAACAGTACATACCTATCCTGTACAACTTTACGACAGGTTGCATCCTTGCATCAAGCAGTCCACGCCCCTGGTGCATCTCTCGCTGTTCCTCTGACAATGTTGAATATGTTTTGGAGGCCATCTCTCCTGATGGTGTAGACGTCTCCCTGTGGTGGTCTGTGACAATCAACAGTAGAAATAACTTTTTATTTATAATTCAGCATACCACAGAGATGATCACTGGAGATTAAAATATCACATTTTAATCAAATACAACTTTTTTTTGTTTTGTTTTGTTTAATGGATACACAAGATTTTAAACAAAGGAGAAAAAAAACCTTTCCCCTTTTTCCCTGGACCAAAGGCAGAGTGTGTGCCGATTTGTGTGTGATTTCCGATATACCATTACAAATAAAATTTTGTATTTGATTAGAATCAAATATAATATGGCAGCTATACAATGTAATATTTATAATTAAAACTACAAGACAGTGTAGATAACATGGAGATGTGGCCTCCATTACAAGCACGTACCTGGACTGTCGACGCACTCTTCGGCTGTCATTTTCATGAGCAAGTTCACCTGCTGCCGCTCGGAAAGGGGGTAATACCCGGCCCGGATTCCTGGCATCCCCATAACGAACAGGCCTGCCTGCCAGGTGTTGGTAGGCTCCTTTTTAAAGGCGCTTCTGCTCCGGAACCTTGCTCTTCTGTAACGAGAGAGGGGCGACAACCAGTGTTGCCATGTCCGAAAGTTATTTTTGTTATACTTTGGGCTTCTTTTTATGTAAAGTTGCTTGTAAATATTGTTGGTTGCGAATTTTTGGGGGCTTGTTTGAATGAGTTTGAATGATCCTCTTTCAATCTGCAAAGCCTTTTTTTCATAAAAATGAAACTGTCAAGAAATTCCACTTAGGTGATTATTTTTGTGTTGGAGTTTGTTTTCATTAACAGCCTTCTGCCTCCTGCATTATGTGCAGATTTAAACATGGCCATTCAGTGACTCCGACGAGCGCTTCCACACTCCAATGCTCATAATATGTCTACTTGTGTATTTTTATGAAACAAACGCTTTGCAGATTGAAAGTCTGAGGATCATTCAAGCTTGCCCTACAGCTGCAATGTTGGTGAGTTTAACGTTAAATACAAGCAGATCAGAAATTTCAATTTGATCAATGGGCTGTCAATGGAGGGTATTGCAACTCTAGATTCAACCCAAGATATATTTTAAAAGAATCACACACACGAGTGAGGGGCGCTCTTATCATCGTACATACATCTCATTCCAGCCAATCAGAATTTGCATCCTCACCTTCATCTTCAATGTTTGTGTTACGCAATTAATGTTTGTGTTTGCTTTGCACGAACAGTCAAAATTGTCCATTCATTGTCAATGGCATTTAATGTTTGTAGTCTCTCGAGACAAACTCTTGACTCCGTCAAATTCAAAGGAAAAGAGGGCACTGTTTTTCCTTTATTTTGTAACGATGGGTTCTCAGATTCAGATTGGTATTAGCCAAGTCTAGTTCCAATGTACTGTTAACATTGATGTGATGTATAGTAAGCATGTGAATACATTCATGTTAAATGTAAGTCTTAATGTGTTGTAATGGTGTAACATGTTTTAACAACATGTTTACAACGCAACATGATGCTACTAGCACCAGTGTTTTTTGGCGAATCTAAGCTAGCGAATATAAGACTTCCGGTGGACGATCTCTTCAAAATAAGTACCCTCGAGAGTAAACTGAATCCATTGAAAAACACATCTAAACGATTAAAACACATTTAGACGATGCTCTACAACACACATTGTTTCTTTGTAAAAAATGAAATCAATAATAACTTCAAAAATAAATGGATAAATGCTGGAGTGCGTGGCCTTTACAAAACGGAAGTGAAAAATTCCTTATATTCGCTGATTATACGGAGCTCTGACTAGCATTCTGTATCCACTCACTGGAAGCTCCGTGTTTCAGGTTGTTGTTGTTTTTTTCTCCATGAACAGTGAACATGTGTCAGATAATAAAGTGTTAACTTTTTACCTTCAAGCAACGGATAGTTTGTGTTATTCAATGAAGAGCTCAGAGCTGTTTGAATCCCGGTTATCCCGTCTGGCGTCTGGATGCTTTGTTCCACCATGGATAAAACCTACTGCTTGTTCTTTCTGGCGGGTCATGTTACTACTATGTGTCTCTCACGCATGCGCGTTGGTCAAAGAAAAGTCTGGTCCACAACCCCCCTCTACTCCCCATAGAGCACACCCTCCCCCTACTCCTTTTAATATGGTCCACACACACACTTGCCTTTCGCACCCTGGTGGAGGAGGTTTTGATTGATTGATTGATTGAAATATTTATTAACAATTTGCAGAATTACAGTACATTTCAAGCACAAACTCAATACAAAGACTGTTAACTGTGAGTGTGAGGTGGACTATATTTTACGAGACCACATATTTTACGAGACTTTCATTTTGAAGTCTGGTGGATTGGTACGAAATTGTAGGTCAATCGTTCAATATTTCATAAAAGTATAGATACACTTGTCAGTGTACAGTTTAGAGCCCTGAACATTTTCAGGTATGGAGCCATCACAAACCCGCCCTATGTGATACATTTCATGTACAGTTTCATGAACTGTTCAGGGAATAATGGTCAATTCATTGATGTTAAGTGAGGTGATTTGTGATAGGTATAGTTTTGTCCAAAAATCCTTCACTTTAAAAAAAAATAAAAGTATGAAACTTGGTAGGCCTACACTTGGCACACTGAGTCCGTTTGATTCAAACTGTTCCCGAATACGATTGCCTGGTCCCCGCTGGCCATGATTCACATTGGCCTTGATTCTTCCACACCCGTGTACACTTCATTCAACTGTATTCAATGCTTTCACATTGCAGCGATCCGTATCTGAGTACACTTCAATCGTTCCCGAGACTGCATGCAGTGAGCCGCTCCTGGGAACGGTATACAGCATTCACACTACCACAACATCCGGGACCATACTCATAGTGTGAATCTGCCCAGTTTAGGGCCCTGGACAATTTCAGATATGGAGCCATCGCAAAAACGCTCCTTAGTAGCCATGGCAGCTATATTTTAGGGCATAAGGGCATGTTACAGATAGGAATATATTGGTCTGTTATGTGTCTGTGTTTTGTATGTGCATGCGCCCGTCTTCTCATTGGCTCACTGCTCTTCATCCTGCGGCATCCAACCAGCTCCTCCATCTGACAGCATAAAGCCACCCTGAGAGCTTCATTCATGGCCGCTGTCATTATTCAGTAAACTCTGGCTAAAGTAGAGACAGCGTGCCCACCGTGTAGGGAATAATAGTGCCTCAATCCATTCATTGATTAAACTCTTTTTTTTTTTTAAAGTTCTGTTTATTGAATAGCACTTAATGACATTCAACAGTATAGTCATTGATTAAACTGAAAAAGTTGCTACTTCCTTTTAAAGTGCATATTGTATCGTGATCCAGGCCAAGATAGTATCATATTTAGGTAAGTATTTTCTATATTAGTATATTTTACTGTTATAGCATTTCACCAGGTAGTTACGCAGGTTCCTTCACAATTGCTCAGACTCTTCAACAAAGTTCGGCAAAAACAAACATTATTTATTCTGTACTTATACTTACAATTGTATAGTACAAAACACTGAAGTCCTTAAACCAGAAACCTATAACGCTAACCCTAAACCCTAAGGTAAGTGGGGAACATAGAACCTGGGGAACATAAAACCTGGGGAACATAGGGATGACCTCCCTTCACTGTATTGGAATTAGGTAAAGAATAGAGTAGTCAAACAGTTAGGTTCTTTTATTGCTAATTAAGGTGCAGTTATAGGATTCAGGAGGGTTTTGGTTAGGATAAAGAGGTAGGTGAAGTTTGATTGTTTCATTCCTTGATTCCTACTCAGCCCTGCTCACTAGCCGCACGTTGTAGCACTTATTCTTATTGTCTTCACTAACTTGTATGCCACTAAATCCATACTGGAATAAAACATACATTTTTGGCATTAAACATCTTGCTTTTGTTGCGTCCCATAAACTCCCTAGACCCAGTGGGTCATAACAACAACACATAGGCCTATAGCCCATAGTGTAGTTGTAGTATACTATATACTTTCTTTTACAATATGAAAATATTTGTATCATTACATCACCGCAATGCTGTTGATGTAAATATAATGAAAAATTGTGATCTATCTATAAGTTCACAATGCATCTTGATGTGAGTCGTGACCCGTGTGCTTGCAGATTGGCGGTTTTCACTACAATGCTAATTCCTTTGACTTATTTTTTATACCTGGTATTGTGGGACAGTTATTTTAGCACTTAATAGCACACTTAGTGGATAGCCTTTCAACAGAATAGAACATGATAAACATTGGTAGTGAATGTTGACAACCAGGACATTTTAGAGCTTTGTCAGGATTTGGGACAGACAAATTGGTGATGCCTAACCTTATTAGCCATACCGGTATTTTACTATTTTGAAAAATATTTAAAATAGTTCAACTAGCCAATCTACATTGACGCGTTGAGAGCTTGTAGATCGGCTATTCAAACTATTTAAGAATGTTTTTCAAAATAGTCAAAAATCGCAAAAACGTTTAGAGATAATGGGTAAGGCTGCCAAGATAGTCCATCTGTAGTTCTGTACACTATGTTTCCAAAGTCCTATGTTCCCTGGAAATATGTTACCAAGCTTGCATATGACAAGTTAATTTCTATTGTTTTGTCTGTGTCTTAATTCAAATTCCACATCAATGGAGAGAAAGATTCTCAGAAATTGCCCTCCATTCATTCCAAAAGGGGGAACCTCTAGAGACTTATCTAGTATCTACTGTACCTCCATACAGTGCATCTACCCCCACCCCCCCTCAGGGTGGCATTGGTATTTGGTACCCCCGGAGACTCCTGGGGTACCAAATACCAATGCACTCACAATATTGCATTGGTAATAGTGTGGATGGAGGTTGTGTTGATGTAATTCAACTTTATGTGCATGGAGGTTATTTGTATAGCACATTTCATGACATGTAATGCAGCTCAAAGTGCTTTACAGAGCAATAAAGAAAACAAATCACACCCGTGTGAAGTGAGGGGCGCTAAATATATTAAAGTCTAACTCATGTTGATTAGGTGATGTAATGGTGATGTAAAACAAACAGTGCCAACACAAATATTAAACGCCATTAACAATAAAGAGAGAATATGACGTAATGAGTTACATTATGATGTAAATTTTCCCTTCATTGTCAATGGCGTTTACAAAACAAACATTGAACTAAAGACAAACATTAAACCTGTGTATAGGAGGGGCTAGTGCCCCTCAAAAATCATTATGACGTAAAATAATCTATTTGCTCAGACACGATGACGTAAAATTCTCCCATTCATTGTCAACGGGAATGTTTGTAGAACAAAGTTTGTGGACGAACACCAAAAGCTGGATATACGAGGGGCTAGCGTCCCTCAAAAAAGTAAAGGCATAAAACGACATTAAAACTAGAAAAAGTGCCCTTCTGGGCACAGGTCTCCACCAGTGTGTGTGATGTTTGGCAAAATGTTTAGGAGTAGTGTGTGTGTGTGTGTGTGTGTGTGTGTGTGTGTGTGTGTGTGTGTGTGTGTGTGTGTGTGTGTGTGTGTGTGTGTGTGTGTGTGTGTGTGTGTGTGACGCGTGTTGGCCTGCTGTAGCGCCACCATGAGGCTGATTTGAAAACTGTCAATTGGCATTTCTTCCTCAGCCTAGTGGGAATATGCATGCACAGTTTCACCGCAATCGGACGCTGCGTTTAGTAGTTGTGGCGATTTGTACAAAATGGGCTACTCCTGAAAAGTTTAGAAGCCAATCGTAGCCAATGAGGGTGCATTATGAGAAATCAAACAAACCCGTCTTGATCACATGACTATGGAGAGCATGTGTACTGATTTGCGTGAAATTTGGATAAAATCTGAAGGAGTAATATTAGAAAATGTGTTTTACATATGTCGGCCTCCTGGTGGCGCTATAAAGAGCAGATGTGAAAATTTCCAGGCAAAGGTTTTTCCTTGGCCTCTAGGGAGTTGGCATACAAAGTTATCCACAAATCCGTGCAGTTGGAGGTAAAAACACTTTTCGGCTAGTTATAGCGCCACCATGAGGCTGAGTTGAAAATGTTCACATGGCATTTCTTCCTCCGCCTAGTGGGAATGTGCGTGCGCAATTTCACGGAAATCACACGATGTGTTCATGATTTGCAGCATTTTGTTTGAAACTGAGCACTCCTGCGAACTTTGGAAGCCAATCTTAGCCAATCAGGATGGAGTCTGAGAAATCTGAAAGACACATTTCGTTGAATGGCTCTACAGAGACTGTGTACCAATTTGCGTGATGTTTAGAGAAAATCTGTAGGTGTACTGTCCAAAAACTTGTTTTGCACAAAGCGGCCTCCTGGTGGCGCTATAACAGGCCGTTCTTGAAATTTTGGGGCAGAGGTTCATCGTTGGCATCCAGGGAGTGTGTGTGTGAAATTTGGCATCGACCGGGTTAACGATGCCGGAGATTAGCTGTTCACAGACGGACACACGGACGGACACACGGACACACGGACGGACGGACGGACACACGGACGGACGGACGGAGTGCAAAACATACTCTCTCCCCATGCCTTCGGCTAGCGAAAAAGGCAATGAATAAGGCAATACAGTGAGGACATGAATAACACAACTCAGGGCAATTAGATCTATGATGCACTTCAACAATCATGCCCTGAAAATGTTGAAGTAATAAAGAAATATCCTTTGAAACAAACAACTGTGAAAAATAACAAAATGCTAAATGATAATGCTTTGACCCAATTTCCCTGAAAACCTTGTTTTACAATGAGATGACCTAACGGCACGCACTCTGTGTATTGTGTGATGGGAGGGAAAGGCTGCAGGTGGGGTGGAGTGGGCATTCTTATTCTTAGTGGTCCTTTTTGGGCAAGAAACTGAGAAGTAATTCCCCCACCCCCAGGAAGTACACCGCTTGGGCGATGCCAAAGAGAGGTGCTATGACCAGGGCTCTGCAGTATGCCCCCTTCATGAAGGCTGACGGACCCTCGTTACGCATGATCTTTCTGACGCAGTCTGCCACTCCATTATATGTGTCTTCTGCACTCCCTCGGTGCAGGGACTGCAGTCTTGTCTTTATCACGTCTACAGGGTTGACAGCGACAGCAGCCGTACTCCCGGCAAGACACCCGGCTACAAATGACACGTAACAAGGCGCGGGCCCGTCCGCGCCTCGTTTACCCAGGTGATTTAGATTGGCAAAGAGGGGAAAGTAGATCATGGAAAAAGGAACGTCTCTGAGTAGTGTGGCTCCTAAGCCTTTATATAAACCAGCAATGCCCTTTTCCCTCAGCAGCTCTCGGGTCAGCTGTATGGCGGTGGGAGATCTGGTCTCCACAGTGCCCGCCACCACTGTCTCGGGCATTAGCTTTTTCTGAGCCGCAATTCGTCCGGCATCTTGGAGCTGAATTTTCAACATCTCCATAGGAGTTGTGACAATAACCGGGCATGTACCCGCCCCGCATGCAGCCAGCATTTCCTTGACCAATGTGAGCTTCCCGTCCTTCGTGAGGTGTTGCCTGAAGAAGTCATTTGCAGCCAGCTTGATGGCTTTCTCTGGAGTGACCAGCGCAAGGTTCACCGCCGCTCCTCGGTACATTCCGAAGTATCCCTCCGAACGGATGGTCTTGATAAGGCAGTCGGACATGCTAGTGTAAAGGCGAGATCCATTTTGTTGGTTTTGCAGGCGGGTTTTGGCCAGGTCAATGGGAAACACACAGGTCACTCCAATCAGGCCAGCGATCCCCCCATTGATCAATTTGGCAGGAAGACTGATCTGCTTGTCAGCCATTGGCAGAGGCCAATGGACGTGTCAATCAGTCCGTCGGTTGTTTGGTCGGTCAATCAGTTGCTGCCCCACTCTTTAGGGGTCAGTTACACTGTGGCATGTGTCTCTCTGATGGAATAATGAGATCTAATGGTCTTGTCCTCTCCCTGAACCGATAAGAATGGATATCGTAATACTAAGTAGACTAGAAAGGTGGAATTCCGGGAAATTGCATGTTGTAATGTACAATCGTTAGCGTTTGCGATTGGCCTGTTGTCTCTCGATATTTTAACGGTGGCATAACACTGTGCAGTGAGGTGGACTTCATGGAGTCCGGGGCAGCTGTGATTTCAGGATCAGCGTAGATATCTTTCTCATTAAAGTCAATGATGTGAAATCCTTGCAATGAAGTTGTTCTACTTGGTGCAGCATATGCCATTCCTGGTTGTAAGAACTGTGTCAAGGCCACACCTTTCATACAAGAAAGGTGTGTTGTGGATTGCCATTTATATTAATATTGTGATGTCACTCCTGCCTGATTGGACATTATATTGTCCAATCAGAAAAGGGATATAAAATGGACTTTTAGGGTTACAGAAAAGGTTACAAAAAATCACACTTGTGTGAAGTGAGGGTAGCCCACTATGGCTGCCATGACATCACATGGTGGGGACCATAAGGTGACGTTATCTCTAAAATTAGAGATTTTTCTAAACCGTTTTCTACAATGCTTCTTTCCTTATTCCACCCTGGATTGTTTCTTTCTTCTATGAATTATCCGGTTCTGTTTCAATTTATTGT
Source organism: Electrona antarctica (assembly GCF_951216825.1). Taxonomy (NCBI): domain Eukaryota; kingdom Metazoa; phylum Chordata; class Actinopteri; order Myctophiformes; family Myctophidae; genus Electrona; species Electrona antarctica. The sequence goes on along the minus strand of NC_136796.1, from coordinate 16,476,217 downwards.
TTGTTGTGAAGCTTTTCCACACAACAGTTGTATATAGTTTCTTTCCTTTGTCCATCCTGGCTTCTTTCTTGTATGAAACAAAATTATTACAATATGTATTTATATCAGCCAGATGACGTCCTACGTTGTCATTTACTGCCCTAAACAAATATTAAAGTCCATAGACTTGACTGGCAAACAAATTACAACATCATAACTGCCCTAAACAAACTTTAAAGTCCACATAATCGACTGACACGTGACGTCCTTTCTGAAATACATGCATTGGAGGAAATAAAACACAACTCCCCTCTTCTAGGAGTAATTATTACTAGAAGGGGCCATTTGATGTGATTTGATGATGACGAATAAATCAGATTAGCGTGCAGCTGGTGCACCAACTTGGGAGAGTTTAGGGCGGCTATAAATAAACATGGCGGAAGATTCCGGAACATTACTGCAGTCGTTTCTGTCCCCCACACAGAACAGAAGGAGACATGAAGAACTACTACCACGTCTTAGGTGTCCGGAACAACGTGCCACAGGACGACATCAGAAAAGCGTACAGGAAGCTGGCGTTGAAGTGGCACCCAGACAAGAACCCAGACGACGAGGACGCAGAAAGGAAGTTCAAAGAACTCCTGGTGGCGTATGAGGTGCTGTCGGATGATAATATGAGGGACGTTTACGACCGCAAAGAAGGCCTCTCAGGCAGTGACCGTGTTCACAATAGTAAGGATGTTTACGACTGTAATGAAGACATCACAAACAGGGGCGGAAGCCGTTCTCACAAGAGTACCGATGTTCACAACCGTACAGAAGGCCTCGTGAGCAGGGGCGGAAGCCACTTTCACAACAGTAACGATGTTTACGACCGCAAAGGCCTCTCAAGCAGAAGCGGAAGCCATTTTCACAACAACAGACATGCATATGACAGTAATGAAGGCCTCTCCAGCGGAGGCGGAGGCCGCTTTCACGACAGCAAGCACTTTGGCCGCAGGCTCTCATGTAACCGAGACGTTTTAAACAAGTTATTCCTCGGCCTCTCGGAGCGCGAGGTTCGCTTGCTGCAAAGCCTGATGCCCACAACCATAGCCCACTTAAAAAACAGGCTCAGCTGAACACGCTGAGTGCGTGTTGACTGCTCTCATTCTTCTCATTGATGCCGTACTTATTTTATTGCTGAATTGTTTTGTACTGTTCTGTCATATTGTAACTGTCAGGCAGAATCCTTGAATCTCCATGGTTCAACCTTTATGTTTTTTCTTTCGTAAGTGAACGCCTTCATTGGTCGAACAAGAGTGTACCAAAAAGTAGCTACAAGCTCACATTTGCATCCGTCTGTGGCTATGGTTGCAAACATGAACATTCTTGATGGCACATTGGTCATATGGTCTTGAACATTCAGTGGCACATTTCTATGGTCGCAAACCACTTGAACAATCAGAGGCACTTTTCTTCTGCATGCCATGAAATTAATCCCTTACTTTTCCCATATTGTGATTAGTACTATCGGCAGCAACACTGCAGAGCCCCAATATATATTTTTGTGTGTGAATGTTTCTCAAATTGTCTGATAATTTTCTGCTGTAGCGCCCAAACTGTGGAAGGATCTTCCACCAGTGTGTCAAACCTTGCCTGTGTTTAAATCACGTTGGACAACTCGATCACTTGCGCTATTACTTGGCTTTCGATGATACAGACAGACACATTCTCTAGGCCTATGTATTTCCCTCTGTTCATTAGTGCATCTGGTCACAGGCCAACCAGACCTGTAGTAAGGGCATTTTATCAGGTATTTGACAAATCTGGGAACTAAATCGTTACCAAGAAATTTCTTCACCAATGTGTTTCTAAAGGTGTCTAATAACATGTACTAAAAGTTTGAAATTCAACTCCCGTGGGAAATTGAGTTATTAGCATAATATGCATAATATGCCCATAACATCCTATATAAGGCAAAAAAGTCCAAATTTCATCATTCTTTAAGTAGCATGTGACATATGAAACTAGGGTGATTGCATGATTCTGAATCCATTCCAAGCATTAGTTTTGCACAAAAAACACTCCTTGGGCTAAATTAGGCCATATCCAGTTGACCAAAATGTGCTGACCTCATCACGTTTGTGTGGCCGTTTTCCTCTCAAGGAGTTTTTTTTGTGCAAAACTAATGCTTGGAATGGATTCAGAATCATGCAAACACCCTAGTTTCATATGTCACATGTTACTTAAAGAATGATGAAATTTGGACTTTTTTGCCTTATATAGGATGTTATGGGCATATTATGCATATTATGCTAATAACTCAATTTCCCACGGGAGTTGAATTTCAAACTTTTAGTACATGTTATTAGACACCTTTAGAAACACATTGGTGAAGAAATTTCTTGGTAACGATTTAGTTCCCAGATTTGCATAGATTTCTCTTACTACTGTTATTGTCAGTTTATTGTATGTTTCCTAATTTCTGACATCACGTGGGTCTATGGGGTTTTCCATTATGATGTCATCATGCTGGCTGCCATAATAATATGGGACTCAAAACGAACCAGCAATGATGATCCATACCATGATCCATCTATTAACCAACAAGACCAGCTCCTCAAAAAAAATAAAAAAGTTCAATCTCTACCACTTTCTCATGTTCTCGTTAAACCACCCGATACCTTGAACTAAATAGGAATCATCCCATCGAATGGGGTGTAATCATTGTCATCGTCCCCCATTCAATAGGATATATTTACAGTACAGGGCCCAAAAGCCAAAGTGCATAGATAAACAATAAAATGCCATATCCTGTAAGCTGATTGTATGCATAAAACTATCTTGATCTTAGTTAGGCCTACAGCATATTATATGATGAGTACTGAGTTAACAATAAGTAATATGTTCAAGACACATAACTTGTTTTTGACAAGAGGGAAATGTGAAACAAAAAACTACTCCAATGTCCATAATCATTCAAATGAAAATGTAGGTTACCTCCAGCATTGTGCAAGAATAAATTAAAATGTAGGTTACCTCCAGCATTGTCACTCAAAGAGTGAAAATGTTTACATTTAAAAAAAAAAAAGTATGCTATTGCTTGATACGGTACAGTTGTTTAACTGTGAACACGACAAGAAGAAAGTTGTTTAACTGTTCAGCAGATGAGGAAGGGCGAGATCCCGTAGCGACAACTAGTCAGGTTGCGACTAGTAAGAAACTAGTCGCGACCAATAAGCAACTAGTCACGACCTGGTCGTTGGTCGCTTCTACAGGATCTCGCTGTCTCTCCAGCAGATCTTATTCTCATGAAAACAGTTATCTTACAAAACCCTTAAACAAGGCCAGGGTTAAATCCCAATATCTAAACGCTTTTGACTGAATCATGGAGCCAGAAAGCAAGGTATTTGATCATAACATTTCGTAAAGCCTGCTGGAGACTTCACGTTTCCACACATTACAAATGTTATTTCATACACAATATACTGTGTGGTGTTTTAAATTTGCTCTGTGTAAAGGGCAGACAACCTCTTGCTTTTTGACTATCAAGCTGTCTTTAACTATAGTGTTTGGACTTTGTTTTTACAGTTTGTACGTTTCATTGTTTGTTTGTTTCTAATCTGTGGCACAGTATACAACTCACAAAGCTTTTTTTTATTGCTGCTCACCCTTAAGGCATGCTACTACATCAACAGACTCATTGTTTCCAGTGTACAGTATATATTTTTGTATAATAATAGTTATTCTGTGGTGCTAGCAGGATGCTGAAGATCTTAGATAGAGAACTGTCCATGCTTAATAAGTGTGGTTAGCTACGTACAGTGACTCTCCGCCTGCGGCGCTGGCTCCATCGGCAACATGTTTGCCGACGCAGGCCTGGCTGTTAGCCAGAGCTCTCTTCATGAACTCCTCCTGGCAGGCGTTGCCATTCTCCTTCTTGCCTCCCCATGCTTTGAGGGCAGAGGCCTGCAGAGCACGGCCGTAGGAGAAGGTGATGGCCCACGGCCTGTGCAGAGGGCATCTGTTCATAGCGTTCAGGTTGATGGACGCCTCCTCCTCACTCTGGCCACCAGACAGGAAGGTGATGCCCGGGACTGCGGGGGGCACAGTGCGCCGCAGGGCAGTGACGGTCGCCATGGCGATCTCCTTGTTGGTGTACTTGTGTGAGCAGGAGTGTCCGGCGGTGACCATGTTTGGCTTGAGCAGGGTGCCCTCCAGGTAAACATGGTGGTCAGACAGGGCCTTGTACACAGCGGCCAGGACCTTCTCTGTCACATACTGGCATCGCTTCAGGTCGTGGTCACCATCAGGGAGGATCTCGGGCTCAACTATAGGGACAATGCCGTGCATCTGGCAGACACTGGCATAGCGGGCCAGGACGTTGGCATTCTCAACGATGGCCAGTCTAGAGGGGGTGGTGGGGGTGATCCTCAGCACGCAGCGCCACTTGGCAAAATCTGCACCGTCCTTCTTGTACTGGGCGCAACGCTCATACAGGCCATCGAGACCCTGGGTGGTGGTCTCGCCGTTGGTCCCGGCCAGGAGGACGACGCCTTTGTCAACCTTGATTCCGACAGCCATGCCTCTCTTCTTCAGGTATTCGGGGAAGAGCAAGCCGTCGTCGGTCTTCTGGTACATGGTCTCGTGGAAGAGGATGACACCGCCGATGCAGGGCTCTATGCGCTCGTTAGCGGTGAAGAGCAGCTGACGATACAGCCTCCTGTTCTCCTCAGTGTTCTCTGCATTGACGCTCTGGAAGCGCTTGGCCATGCTGCCGGTAGACTCGTCCGCCGCGAGGATCCCCTTGCCGGGAGTGACAATCTTGTGAGCAATGTCCCTGAGATCCTTCTTCTGCTCAGGAGTGAGGAAAGGGTATGCGTGAGGCATCCTGACTCTTCAAGGTTGGGGAGAGCTGGGTAAAGCTGGGAATCTGTGTTGATGCTCTGTGCCTTGACACATCGATGATCGAAGTGGAGGAATCCGGGGCTTCACTTGCCTTTTATGTCTTAGGCTGCGGTGCTTCTGTCATTGCGGTGATGTCATTCATCTCCTTATTTGGAGCCCCTGATAGTCATGCCCAAAGATAGGGCCTATATGATGTCAGGCTTCGGTGTTCCAGCTAGGCCCATATATGGAGCTTCCAGGATGTGGTCTTGGTCTATGATGTATGATGTTTGACTTGGAGCTCCATATATGGAGCCAACTGAATCGTTTGAGTCATACATCATACCAGCACATTCTTCAAATTGGATCAGAGAGCTTGAAATACCACAGAAACCTACTCTATTTCGTCATCGAAGAATTTCAGAACTGAAACATTTCGTCTGCATTATCAGTTGACTACTTTGTGCTTGTGTTAGAACCAACGAGAACCTCTGTTTTAAGTAGTTTTTACACTTCCAGTTTGCCTGCAGAAATTATGATATTCACATACCGAGTCTTCAGCACTCTGCGTCGAGCCTTCTCAGAATCCCACAGTCACATCCTTGTGTCTTTGAAGCATGGACAGGCCTCAGTCAACTATGCCCAGAGCCTAGTTGGAGCACCAGAAACCCGCCTCACAGCCCTGGAGAATGGCTTGAGGATTGCCTCAGAGAAGGCTGGAGACACAGCCACCTGCACAGTTGGACTGTGGATCTGTGCCGGCAGTCGCTACGAGAGTGAGAGGAACAATGGAGTAGGGTTCTTTCTGGAGCACATGGCTTTTAAGGGGACCAAGAATTACCCCCAGTCCACCCTGGAGCAGGAGGTGGAGTCCATGGGTGCTCACTTGAGTGCCTACATCTCCCGGGAGCACACTGCATACTACATGAAGACCCTGGCAAAAGACCTGCCCAAAGCTGTGGAGCTGCTGTCAGAGGTGGTGCAGAGCAGCCTGCTGAGCGAGGCGGACCTCGAGCAGCAGAGGGCCGTGGTCTTGCGGGAGCTAGAGGAGGTGGAAGGCGACCTGCAGGAGGTGTGCCTGGATCTGTTGCATGCCACAGCCTTCCAAGGCACCCCTCTGGGACACAGCGTCCTGGGACCCTCCAGCAATGCCAGGGTTCTTGCACGTCAGGATCTTGTGGAGTATATCGACAGCCACTACAAGGCCCCTCGCATGGTGTTGGCTGCTGCCGGAGATGTGAACCACGAGGAGTTGGTCAGCTCAGCAAAGACTCACTTCAGTGGATTGCCTTTCGAGTATCGGGATGACGCCGCCCCCGTTCTGCCCCCCTGCCGTTTCACGGGCAGCGAGATCCGTGTTCGTGATGATGCGATGCCCCTGGCACACATTGCCATCGCCGTGGAAGGAGCTAGCGCCACCAGCCCAGACATTGTGCCCCTCATGGTGGCAAACTCTATCATTGGCAGTTATGACGTTACATGTCTCGGCGGGGAGCATATGAGCAATCGTTTGGCTCGCCAGGCAGCGAAACACAACCTGTGTCACAGCTTCCAGAGCTTCCACTTATCCTACAGTGACACCGGCCTGCTGGGTATTTACTTTGTGACAGATGGACTGCACATCGACGACATGATGCACTGGTCACAGAATGCATGGATGAACCTTTGCACCACGGTGACAGAGAGTGACGTCGCCAGAGGCAAAAATGCTCTTAAAGCCAGCCTGGTGGGACAGCAAAATGGGACGACGCCGATTTGTGATGATATTGGCAGACACATCTTGAACTATGGCCGGCGCATTCCTCTTGCAGAGTGGGATGCACGCATTGACGCTGTGACACCCAAGATGGTGCGTGACGTCTGCTCTGAATACATCTATGATAAGTGTCCAGCTGTAGCCGCTATCGGCCCCATCGAGCAGCTACCCGACTACAACAGAATGCGCAGTGCTATGTATTGGCTGAGGTTCTAAGTTCTACCTTTGTGGAATGCATGCATTGACGCTGTGACACCCAAGACTAGGGCTGCGCGATTATGGCCTGAATGATTATCACGCTTATTTTCGATCAATATTGAGATCCAGTGTTGTCCCTGAACGTGTTCAATGAACGATTGTTCATGAACACGTTCATATTTTGGGTGAATGTGAACTGAACGTAATGTATTTCTGCTTCATAAACATTATTGTGAACTCGTTTACAGGAGTTAAACTATTAATCTGGTGTCTGTGAGGTCAGATGTAGAGTTGCTGGCTGGTTCCATATCTGCAGATCTCGGTGATCTTCTCCATGTAGGCCAGGCTACAGGCAGTCAACGCGGGTCCTGAGGCAGAGTCAGTCAAGCCAGATGATGCCGGGGGCATGGCCAACATCTTACACGTGGCCAAGGGTGAGCGAGTCAATAGTCATGCTCCGTCAAAGTCTTTGGGAGCTTGACCAACGGACCAGCATGTCTTGAGTGTACAGGGTTTGATGAGGTCAGATCAACATATGGAATGTCAGAACAGGTCAGCTCCATATATGGAGATCTAAGGATGGCAGCGGGGGTAGTGTCTTGTCTTCTCTATGTATGGCTATCCAGGGTTTGTTGAGGTCAGAGTCGTGATCTTCATATATGGAGACGGCCATATATGGAGCGTATTATGAGGAGTGTGGGACTGACGGCCATATATGGTGGTGTGACGTGTCACAAGCATGTCACAAGGCGTGATGGACTGACGGCCATATATGGAGGCGTGACTGATGGAGCGACGGAGCGATGGGTTTTACAGGTTTTCATAGTAATCTGCGACCTAACAAACAAACAAACAAACAAATGCAATCAAAAAGAGTCATCCAAGTCTTATTTAGTGCGAGAGGAAGCGCGAGCTCCAAAAGTGCTATTTTGCATGCCACTCTACAAAAATGGTATATACCGTTTTTCAAAATGGTATGTGCCTTTCCAAACCGATATGTGCCATTCCTGGGAGTGGTATGCCGTAACAAAAATGTTTTGTACGATTTTTGGTTGGTTTATACTACTTTCAGCAGTTCCGTGGCCGTTTGGGGTAAAACTCAAGTCTCTCAAGTGGAAACCACGACTGAGTGCAGGGGGCCTTTATAGTCTAGCCACGAGGCTAAAGACAAACCTTAGCCAGGCTAGAAATAATTATAGTAGAGCAGGAGGTAGGATCTGGGATCAGGTTATTCGATCAGATCACCCAGCCGGAGCACACACAAGTCCAGGTAAGATTAATTTAAAAATGTAAAATGCCAATTAGGTGCCAAAAAGCTGTTTGGGAGCAGGTGTCTGCATGTGGCTCTGCTGCTGCTGGTTGCTGCTGCTGCTCTTTCTCACAATGACCACTTCCTGTCTGTCATGCTGCTTCCTCCAGAAGCGTCATGGTGAAACCACAAGCTCATTATCTGCTTCAGTTGAACGCACACACGCACGCACGCACGCACACACACACACACACACACACACACACACACACACGTGCACACACACATGCAATGGCCTTGTAGCTATAGTATACAGTGGTTCACAACCTTTTTAGGTCACGGCCCCCACTTGGTATTGTTGAGCAATTAGTTTTAGTTTGAGGAATTATACATTTAGTTTGACTCATGTTCCATAAATTATGGTGAAAATGCCTCTAGATCTGCTATTTTCAAAATGTTTGCTTCCTTCTCATATTTGACAAGGTTGATTACTTTTGATGCAATAATGGTCTTCTTTCTTTATCCCCCCCTTTCCCCCTCTTAAATGGTCTTAAAAAGTCCTTAAATTGTCACTTCACTGTCATTCTGGTTGAGAAGTTACCAATGAACACATTGTGAAAAAGATGCATCCCGGTATGTTACTGACATTGTTGACTCCATTGTTGAGTTCACTAGCAAAATGTTTTTGTTTCGACATCAAACCCAATGAGTTGTACATAATCAATTAGGTCATTAGCAGAACGTCATTATTTATCAATCAATATTTAGCTGTACCATAGTCCCAAGACCGTGAAAATGAAGCTATAGTGCATTAAATCGTAGCCTATATATAACTCAGCCTACATTTAATTTGTTCTTTATTTTAACATCTTTTGTAAATGAATGGCCTCTACTAAACCCTACGAAAATAGCATGGAAATACACAAGGTGTCCCACTCTTCAGAACAATGTATTTTGCTATAGTCAATAAATGTAGAAAAAAATCGCACCAGAAAAAAGAAAAGGAAAAAAACAAAAAACAAAAAAACTACACCACAGACAAAGAGGAAACGTGTGTGCTGTCATTGTTCAGAGTTCACAGCGAACATGGACTCGCACGACGATCAGAGCCTAACAGGTCAGAATCATATCTCTTAAATAGCATTATTATTGTGTATTAAAACAGCACACTTGTGTGTTATGTTAATTTTTTTACAAAACATAAGCACTTCAGCCATATACTTTGGTCTAATAGCCGATCTACAATGTGTCACAGTGTGAAACTTGTGAAATGGGACATTCTGTATGAGCACTTTTACTTTTGGTACTTTAAGTACATTATGATTCTTTATTCAAGTACATTTTGAACACCAGACTTTCACTTGTAACATGAGTATATCTATATTGTGGTATTGACGCTTTTACTTAAAAGTGCAAAATGTGAATATTGTTTTCCAACGACTGCTTACTTAATACTTATTATTAATATCAATGTGCTGCTGCAGTGGTTTTCAACTCTTTTCATATAAAGGTCCAATAATTATTGGGCATTTGAGCCACAGACCACCATTTGATGACATTTAGCCTCTCAGGCCCAAAACTTTGAATCATGTTGTTGTATACACAAGAGGGTGTGCGTTATACAGTCATTAATGGCACGCCTGTGCTGCTGCACAGCACATGCACATGCACAATGCATCTACAGAGCATTGTACTTTTCTGCACATAATGAATGCATGTTTTCTCTCGTAACTTCAACCGGATTCTGCGAGAGAAACAAGCTAAACAGTATAGCTCACTTAGCTGTAAAGTCTGAACTGAAAAAAGCCATTTAGCCGACATAATTGTCTCCACCAGGCCGAAGGCATGGGGAGAGAGTATGTTTTGCACTCCGTCCGTCCGTCCGTCCGTGTGTCCGTCCGTCCGTCCGTCCGTCCGTCTGTCTGTGATCAGCTAATCTCCGGCACAGTTAACCCGGTCAATGCCAAATTTTGCACACACACTCCCTGGATGCCAACGATGAACCTCTGCCCCAACATTTCCAGAACGGCCTGTTATAGCGCCACCAGGAGGCCGCTTTGTGCAAAACAAGTTTTTGGACAGTACACCTACAGATTTTGTCCAAACATCAAGCAAATTGGTACACAGTCTCTCTAGAGCCATTCAACGAAACGTGTCTTTCAGATTTCTCAGACTCCATCCTGATTGGCTAAGATTGGCTTCCAAAGCAAGCAGGAGTGCTCAGTTTCAAACAAAATGCTGCAAATCATGAACACATCGTGTGATTTCCGTGAAATTGTGCACGCACATTCCCACTAGGCTGAGGAAGAAATGCCACATGAACATTTTCAACTCAGCCTCATGGTGGCGCTATAACTGGCAGAAAAGTGTTTTTACCTCTAACTGCACGGATCTGTGGATAACTTTTTATGCCAACTCCCTAGAGGCCAAGGAAAAACCTTTGCCTGGAATTTTTCACATCTGCTCTTTATAGCGCCACCAGGAGGCCGACATATGTAAAACACATTTTCTAATATTACTCCTTCAGATTTTATCCAAATTTCACGCGAATCGGTACACATGCTCTCCATAGTCATGTGATCAAGACGGGTTTGTTTGATTTCTCATAATCCACCCTCATTGGCTACGATTGGCTTCTAAACCTTTCAGGAGTAGCCCGCTTTGTACCCGTTTTGTACAAATCGCCACAACTACTCAACGCAGCGTCCCATTGTGGTGAAACTGTGCATGCATATTCCCACTAGGCTTTGGAAGAAATGCCACTTGACAGTATTCAAATCAGCCTCATGGTGGCGCTACAACAGGCCAAGCCACGTCACACACACGCACGCATGTACGCACACACACACACACACACACGTTTATATTGCTCCTAAACATTTTGCCAAACATCACACTCACACTCCTATCCTCCTGGTGGAGACCTGTGCCCAGAAGGGCACTTTTTCTAGTTTATTTTGGGTCCAAAGCCCTTGTCAGTTACCTCTTTTTTTCTTCCTGTTTTGCTGGCATCCCAATGAATATACAGGTCCCATGCTTAGCAAGGAAATCCAATCTAAAATGAGTAGTTTAGTCACCAGATGTGTGTGTGTGTGTGTGTGTGTGTGTGTGTGTGTGTGTGTGTGTGTGTGTGTGTGTGTGTGTGTGTGTGTGTGTGTGTGTGTGTGTGTGTGTGTGTGTGTGTGTGTGTGCGCGCATTGTGCGTGCGTGCGTGTGTGCTGGTTGTCAAATGACACAGAGAAGAGGCCCCTTCCACCTGAACAGGCCCCCAGCCGCAAGACTCCGCCCACCAAACCCAGACGCAGCATCAAGCTGCGTGGAGCGGGGCCAACGCAGCAGGCAGCCAATGACCTGCGTGGGGCGGGACAACCACAGCAGCCAGCCAATGACCTGCGTGTGGCAGGACAACCACAGCAGCCAGCCAATGACCTGCGTGGGGCGGGACAACCACAGCAGCCAGCCAATGACCACAAGGATCAGGTAGGCTACAACTGTTACTTTCATAGAGCCATAAACAAGGCCCCAGTGAGGCTCTTCAACGTTGAAGCACTGGGCCCTAGTGGTAAGAGGGGGGACTACAGGCGGACCTGTGGATTCATGACCGGGAAACCCCGTGGAGCTGGGCTTTAACATTGAGCGCTCGGTTGCACTTGGTCAAATTTGCGGAAGTAGACGTTCTGAGACGGTTCTTCCGGGTGCTTCAAAACGCCACTGAGAAACTTCCACTGACATGAATAGCGGGGGGGGGGGGGGGGGGGGGGGAATGGAACCAGTTGGTGGAAAGGGGGCCTTAGTGTAGTGTAGGTATACAGTGCATTGGTTCTAAAATGTTTTAATTTCAAGGACTCCTATAACTCAGGCCCTTTGGTTCCAGAACTGGTTCCATTCTAGCCTGGATCCAGCCCAAAGACCCCGCCCACTCTCTGAGTGGACTCCGTCTCTTGGTCTGGTGTTGCACTGTGAACCTATAATTTCTTCGGTACAAAAATGTATTATCCAATGAGAATCGGTGGTGGGGGTGGGTCTAACGAACAACCAATCAGCGCCGAGTCCCGTTTTCAGCGTCATCACACAGCGCAACACACAGAGGAAGGAGGGAAAAACAACACCAATGGCTACTGCATAGTTGAGGGAAATTCTAATCCCCTCCCCCTTGAAATCGCTCAGACAGGAGACAATGTCAGACTGAAGCTTCAAGAAAGCTACAGTCTGATAAACAGGATAGTTCCATTCTAGATTCTTGCAACCTTGGTGCTTTCACGGAGGAACCCACGGCCAGTTCCGGATAGGGTTCTGAACCAATTCATTTTCAGTGGAGTTCAATATCAGCACCCTGACTCAGAATGGAGCAGATCGAGGCAGAGCCATAATTCATTACATTAGCATCATTGGTAACAAAGGAGAAGGAAGTAAGGCAGAGGCCCAAATGCCCAATTGCTTTCCAATATGGCTGCTGTGCATAGAGCAACCTATTGTAGTAGTCTAACACAGGATCTTTTGTCATAATTAGACGGGATGATTTAGATTGCGAGTTATGAACGTTTTAAGATTTTCGTTGTCGTCAGCTAAACAGGCAGGGAACATTTTCGATGACGTGTCACTGTTGTGCAACACCGAGGATTGCGCAACAAGCGCCTATAGGCTGTAGAGCGATGCGATCAGTTTTCATAGCACTAATTTGACGGAGATTAATAAATCTCCGTCTCGGGCAACTGACCGTGAACTTGAACTTGACGGTGATCTCCGTCTTGCGCCTCCAATGTGTTAATAGCCTACTTGCCTGGGAGAAAACAAACAAAACAAGAAGCATTCTTACTGGCCCCACTGTGAATACAGATGCTCATTATGGACTGTGCTCAGATCTGTTTGAACAGCTGTCCTATATCTGTCGTATTTTATTGTATTTATTATAAAAAATATATATTATTTGTTTTGTAGTGTAGATTGGCTATGGTATTTTCAGTATAAAATCAGGCATCACACCATCAAGGCCTGCCAAAATACATTTCTGTCGACAAAATCAATTTGGCCGACTAAAACGGAAACCTTTCAGTTGACTAAAATATGACTACAATAAATTACATTGTATTCAAAAGACTATGACTAAATTGCTGTCAAAATTAACACAGTGTCCAACTTGTTGAGGTCATAGCCTACTCATTATAGTATCTGGGCAGCCTGTAACCTCCATGGACATACATGGCCATCCCCAAGACACAGGCTGGCTGAGTGGTAGCACCTCGCCTACAGATTTGTCCCGGAAACATTGGTTTTGGAACATCTGTTTCGCTTCACTGGGCTCAGAGCAAACATTGCTCCCATTGCCTATAACCAATAATTAATCACGTCAAAGGTGAACACATGTAAGCACTCAAAAGCAATCTAAACAGTATGATGTAAATAACATTAAAAAACACCAACATTTTTAAGAAACTAACGCCCTTTTAATAGATACCAAACAGCAAGAGACAAATACTGTAATGAACATTGGATCTTTGTATAAAATCAATCAATATAAAATAATATTGATATATAATATGTAAACTATTGAAATGTACAATTCATGATAAAAAAAAGGTTCATATAACTGAACAAGTTTCTAATTGTGATGGCAATATAAATTGTGATAATAAAAGTAAATTCCGGATACTGGAATTTCACTTGGAGTGTAGTGGAGTATTTCTACATTGTGGTATTGATACTTTTAGGCTTTTAACATGTGAGTACTTCATCCATCACATGCAGTTTGTTTTGGTAGCCCCAAAAAACAGGGCAAAGTCCTGCTCCTTTAGTAACAGTCCAGCCACGAGTAGTTCAGCAGCACTCTGTTCACGCGTCGGGACTGATAGTGATACTCGCTTTGTCTGGCGCCGTCCGAGAAGTACAAGTAGCCGTGGTTTTGGAACGCAGCGTCCACCTGGTACCCGATGCCCGGGAAGTCCTTGTACACGGACTTGGGGTACCCTCGGTCCATTGCGAACGAGCCCTCGTCGAAGCTCCAGTACAGGTTCTTGGTGAAGAAGAGGGTCTTTCCCGTGGACGGTACGTGAACGGCGGCGTCGATGTCCGAGACGTAGGAGGGGAAGCCCAGGGTGGACAGGGGCTTGGGGAAACCCCGCAGGACCGTGGTACCTCGGGTTCCCCAGTACTGACGACCGTGGAAGAAAAAGACGGTGTCCTTGCCTATAGGCGGAAAGGAGCAATGAAGGGAAGTTAAAGGGGTAGTTCACCCCCAAAAAATGCTTATTTTCTATCAATTACTCACCCCATGAAGCCTTTGAAGATTGTTTTTGTCGCATTCCTAAGCCAATAATTTGATGACCGGCTGAGACTCAATGGAGATTTGAGACTCAGCCGGTCATTACATTTTTGGCTTAGGAATGCGACAATTATTATTATTATTATTTTTTAAATTGAATGAATTCAAGGCTCCATGATCTACAAACGTGTGCAATTGCTGATCAGCAAGCTTGTACATTGGCTATTTTCGAATACTTTTCGAATCGTTTTCACTTTCAAACAGTACAGAAGAATGAACATACTCAAGTAAAGTAAAAATTACCTCAAAATCGTATAGTAATTGAGTCAATGTAGACTACATAGTTACTTTTCCCACACTTTTTTACCTTTGTGTTCGTACGCAGCACTGACGCGGCTGATCCGAGGCCACGTCGAGCTGATTCTCTTCATCGTCAAACCGTTGCCGTTCTTCTTCCAGTAGTGGCCATTTTTGAAGAAGTGCAGCTCGTTGCGGATGGCGGTGGCCGCGTCGAACTCCAGGTCCCGGTCGCATCTGGTCGGAGGACGTGGCTTGGGTCTGGGTTTGGGATCGGGTTTAGGCTTGGGCCGGGGTGGTTCGGGTTTAGGCTTGGGCCTGGGTTCGGGGTTAGGCTTGGGTTCGGGGTTAGGCTTGGGCCTGGGGTCGGGCCGGGCGGTCCGGGTGCCGTACAGAGCCTGCACTCCTCTGCGGTCATCGGCGGGCAGCACGTAGCCACGTGTGTCAACGTAGTGGTAGGTGGGGAACATCAGCGCAGAGCGGTCCTCAGAGTGACCCAGGCCTGTAGGGGTCAAAGGTTATTAGAGTCATCATTTACTAGTTTAGTAGTAAAGGGTCTGTTTTAGTTTCATTTTACTGTTACTTTTAGTATTGGGGGGAGGAGGGTGTGCAACATTGTTTTCTCGCTCAACACTAAACAAACAAACATACAGTACAGTGTAAGTGTATATACCCTTGCACTATAGTATAGGGTAGTCGGGTGAGAACTGACCGACCGAGCTAAATGATGTATGCATGTTGTGAATTTTCAATTCTTGGGGTCTTAGAACTGACATGCAGCCAAAATATATCGGAAGATACAATTGTCTTGTCTTACACTACAGTAACCCCCTTCCTTTTCCCCCCAACCTATTTATTTTTTATTTTTGTGATGATTTGAATTTTGTTGTTATTTTTCATGTTATGATTATGAATTGAATACCCTGGACCTGAATGGTGATATCCTTTTAGACTGACTGATAGTAAGTAAGTCAGAGAGGCTTATTGTCGGTATCCGCCAGGGTGCGGGAGTCTATCCCCGTTTCAATGCGCTAGACCCCTGGGAGATGGAATGCTGAGGTGGAGCACCACACCTACCATCAGCTCCCAGTACTTACCGCACAACATCAAGCCGTGCTACTCATACGCTGAGTTGGCAGTGCCCGGGATCAAACCCATGACCTTGCGGTCGAAAGGAGAGTGCTCTACCGACTGAGCAAACCGGACACAAATCTGACTAATAGTATTCAATCAATCAATCAATCAATCAATCAATCAATCAATACCCTCACCTAGGGCGTGGCCTAGCTCGTGGGCAGCCACCAGGAGCAGGTTGATGCCCCTCTGTCCCAGCACCCACTTCTCGTCGTCGTCGAAGTGGGTGTCGCCTCCTTCGCCTGGGCCCGGCGCGTTGGCGTGGGCCAGCACCCCACTCGGACCGTCGAATGGGTAGAAGTCCCCATGGTGCCTGGCTTTGAACAGCAGCATGATGTCTGCTGTACCACTGGAGATCTAGATAGATAGATAGATAGATAGATAGATAGATAGATAGATAGATAGATAGATAGATAGATAGATAGATAGATAGATAGATAGATAGATAGATAGAATATTAATATTAAATGGATTTATTTTTATTTTTTCAAAAAACTATGAGTAGAAAAAAACCCAAATCTAAACGTGCCCTTAAAATGAACACCGCGTCCATGACGTATACCTGCTTGAAGTCCAGCGGGATGACGTCGCTGTAGAGTTTGAAGGCGTGGGCGATGGTGGCGTCCACCTCCCTCCTGCTCAGCTGGTTGGTGTACAGGGTGATCCTGTAGGTCACCACCCTCTGCCGCCAGCGGGGGCGCCCGGGGAAGTGCTGGTAGTCGTCCACGTCGGGCACGCCGCAGCGGGGCTGCGACATGACCTCCAGAGTCCTGGCGTCCGGCCTGCCCGTCACCTCCAGCCCGAAGAAGCGCTGCATGCTCTCCAGCGTCTCCTCGAAGGAATGCATGGTGGCCTGCCTGTGTGCGGGGGTGCAACGGTTAATCTACTTAATCGATTACGATCGATTATGAAAACACACACACACACACACGCACGCACACGCACACGCACACACACACACACATACATACCATATATATATAATGAATGGAATTTTTATAGTGCTTTTCCAAGTGCTCAAATTAAGTGCTTTACAATGGTTCATTCATTCATACATCGGGAGGTGAAGCGGCGAACAGGCGAAGCCAGCGTCCTCACTTCCCACATTCACACAGCAATGGTGGCAAGCTCACACCGACCGACTCATTGGAGGCAATGTGGTCAGGAGGAGCCAGGATTAGAACCACTGACCCACGGTGTGAAATGAGGGAAACAAACCCATGAAATGTAACAATGTGTATGTTATTGTTCTCTAATGCAATTCCAATAGTGAAAGCTGTGTTGTGTTTACCCGGCGAAGAAATGGCGGATTCGCCCAATTAAGCCGCAAATTACCCGTAAAGAATAAGCGAGTTGCAGCTCTACTTGCCTGGTGCTGGAGTTGAAACTGGGCGGCTGAGCATTGTAGTAAAACTGTGAGAGGTAGTCCTCCGCCCGCTCTCTGTTGCTGGACACTAAAATAAAAAAACAACAACAAACATAGTACACTGAAATAAAAAATAAAAACAAGGGCTTTGCAGGAAACTAACTGAAACTGTATTGTGTTTTTAAAAAAAAACTAAATCAAATCGTACAGAAAATGTCCCTTTAGTCTTTGTTGAAAATATTGAAAAGAAAGATGTGACAAATCTGATCTTCATTATGCTATTCTTGCTACTTGTCAGGCGTCGTTCAACCTCGAACCCCTGACGCATGCATAAGAAAAACTTAAGAAACTTAAGCCCTTTCAAAAACATGAAAAACTAAGGTAGCAAATACGCTTTAAAAGCTCATCAAAACTAAACTGAAATGGAGAACAAAAGGTCAAAACAAAATACAAAAACAAAATTCTAAACTGTAATAACCTTGATTCACAGTCGGCGGTTCCGTCGGAGCGCCGCAGCAAAGCCAGGAATACGCCATTATGATCACGACGGTAACGACCGCTCCATGATCCATGCTGGTACTGTAGCTCACACCTGAGGTGGAAGAAGTCAGGGTCAGAGGTCACCAACATGTCAAGTGTACACACGGACAAATGTGGCTTTACTTGGTCTTGATTTTCTTTTTTACAAGATATTTATAAGAGCTAATTACTGAATGTTAAGTCTCCAGGTTTCCTTCAGAATATCTAGGACACGCATTTACTACGACACTATGGCACATTAGGAGTCCAACTAGTACTAGTGGTTCTCAAATGTTTTATTTGCAAGGACCCCCTTAACCCTGAGAGTACAAATGGAAGTATTGGCATCAAAATATACCAGTATCAAAGTAAAACGACTAACATTTGTAGTAAAATAACTGATCTACAAGCTTAGGAATTTGCAGAAAATAGCTGATATAAGCTCACAATGTATGCATCGCAATGCGACGGGCTGTGAGCTATTTTCAAATACCCGAACTACTGTATAAAATATGGATTAATTGGTTAATGTATAATAATAATAATAATAAAATAATAATAAGAATAAGAATAAGAATAATATATAGGCCTATCTAAAAAACCTATACTAACTATCAAATAACAAAAAGGTTACCTCTGTGAAGCGTAGTGGAGTAGAAGCAAAAGTATCGATAGTAGGAAAATACTCAAGCAAAACAAAGTTGCTTAAGTATACACGTACTTTCCAATTCTATAGCTACAACCTTCTCCTATCTGCAGAGAAGAGGGTCTGACAACTCCCTCTGACACACCTCCTTATATAACCAGGGCTCACAACGTTCGTATGCGTGAGTGAGTGAGGCTGTTCGTCATTTCCCCCACTTGGGGTGTGTACAATACGTGCTGCTTACGGAGGTTGCGTAAATGCTTACCGTAACGGGGGGGTTGAAAGGGG
This sequence comes from Electrona antarctica, assembly GCF_951216825.1. Taxonomy (NCBI): domain Eukaryota; kingdom Metazoa; phylum Chordata; class Actinopteri; order Myctophiformes; family Myctophidae; genus Electrona; species Electrona antarctica. The sequence goes on along the minus strand of NC_136796.1, from coordinate 16,457,657 downwards.
GAAGGAGGAATGTGTTGCCCGAGGCTGATGTATCAACGGTTCATTCTTTAGATCAGTGGTTCTCAAATCTTTTTTTGGCTCAGGGCCTAATAACCTTTTCATCCACGGCACCGCTGAATTATATTGTTTTGCACCACCTTCATTTGTGTCAAATATATAACTCTTTCCCCCCTTAGATACAATGGCACGAGGAAAACACAAGAGAATATCTGTTTCCATTCGGACAGATCGAAAATAACTTTTGTACCTGGAGTTTAACCACTAGACGATCTATAAGCTCACAACGTGTCGCAACTAAACACGATGTAACCTTGTAGATTTTGTGACCTTGTTATTTTTGATGAAGAGACTTAAAGGACCACTTAACCACTTTTCAACCTATCTTCAAATAATTGGTCCTCACTAATGATAAAATAGCACATTGTTATCCTACTCGGTCTGTGTCTCATGGGAGGGCTGTGGGAAGTTCAGAAACCCATCCACCAGTGATATCATCGATGGGGAATCCAAGTTAATAGAAACAGCATGCTTTATATTCCTGAAAAGTTGCAATGCAAAAATCCATAAACGCCATGAACGTTTTTTTATGGAATGATTTCAGAATCCTAAAACACACTGCTTAGAGTTTAGCGAACTGTTAGAGATGTTGTGAAATGTTCTGGCAAAGAAAGTGCTGACAACAGTGGAAGGTATATCTCTGTATTTCACACACAACCACCTCTCACAAAACTTCCTCAAAGCTGAGATCAAAATAATGACTGTTTATAGCTAATTAGCTGTATTAGCTAGTTTGTCACTAGCAGATCTGATCTACAGGTGTTGTGTTGTGTTATTAGCTAGGTATTTTTTGAGGAAAGCTCCTCTCCTCTCCTCTCCTCTCCTCTCCTCTCCTCTCCTCTCAGTTGTGTTATGTAAGACAGCTGCCTGATCACTGACCTCATACTGTGTGTGTGTGTGTGTGTGTGTGTGTGTGTGTGTGTGTGTGTGTGTGTGTGTGTGTGTGTGTGTGTGTGTGTGTGTGTGTGTGTGTGCGCCTGAGCTGTCACCATGCACGTGTCCCTGCATCACCATGCACATGACGTGACATTATCAATGTCACAACCATGACTCACCTTTACACTATTGTGACAACTTAATATTGTGACTGATAACCTAATCCAATGAGTGGCACCCAGACCCCCACCAACTGATTGGAACTACCGGTGCTAATATTCACCAAAACCAGACCAGAACTCCCACCACAAAACTCCCGGTAGTCAATGTATATCTTTGCAACCTGGCAAGTATTTCCTACAGCTTTAAGTCCAAAAATCTGAATTAACTTGCTTTTGGTCAAAGTCTTCTGATATCTAAGTAAAGTAGGTCGGGAGAGGCCGGCTTATTGTCGGTATCAGCCAAAACGCAGGAGTCTGTCACTGTTACAATGCGTTGGATGCGGTGGATTGCTGAGGTGGACCTCCACACCTACCATCAGCTCCCAGTACTTACCACAAGACTTGATTGCTGCACCAAGCCGTGCTACCCATACACTGAGTTCGCGGTGCCCGGGATCGAACCCATGACTTGTGGTCCAAAGGCGAGATCTCTACTGAGCTACAAGGACACAGAGATATCTAAAACCCTATAAACCACTAAAACACTATACAATCACTGCATGTAAAATAGCAGAATAACAAAAACAGACGATCTATACAAGCTTGTAGATCGGCTATTATTGCTGAAAGTGTGCCTATTAATGTTAAAACTCGGGTAGTCGTTAAAAGTTGATTTCTCCCTCTGTCATTTCCTCATATTTCTAGTTTATGTCATGCAAATTCGTCCAGTGCATGGCCTATACTGCAGGCCTGGTAGACTAGATTTAGAAGACATTTTGATGCTCTTGCTACTGAAATGTCTTTATATGGAGAAATCCCATCATTTAACATGCATCTCTATGGGGGAAAAGGACAGCTTGCCCTGTCTCCTCGCTGCTAACGTGCCAATTGGACAAGGACGTGTTGGGGAGGGACTTAGCGAAGGGCGGATCAAACTAGCGCTGGAAACCGATGCCAACTTCCTATTGGTTCAGCAACTTAGGTGCCCGCCTCCCAACCCCCCCCCCCCCCCCCCCCCCCTGCGATCACGAGGCTACTTTTCTTGTGTCAGGAATTTACATTAATTCTCTTTGTCTCCCTCTCTCCTTCCTTCCTTCCTTCCTTCCTTCCTTCCTTCCTTCCTTCCTTCCTTCCTTCCTTCCTCCCTCCCTCCCTCCCTCTCTCTCTCTCTCTCTCTCCCTCTCTCTCTCTCTCTCTCTCTCTCTCTCTCTCTCACTCACTCACTCACTCACTCACTCTCTCTCTCTCTATCCCCCCCCCGCCTCCCTCTCTCTCTGTGTCTCTTAGAGTGTGATAATAAAGAGGATGTGTCTGTCTCTCATCCTGGGGCCCCCGGATCCCCTGGAGCCGGGGTCTGCCGTGCTGAGGGCCCAGACTCTGCTGTGGTTCCAGAGGAGCCAGCTGCCCCGCCTGCGTCAGCCCGGACAGCCCCTGCCCTGCTGGCTGCACGGCTTCGCTACACGCAGGTCTCACTATAGCGCCGTTATTATCCCATTAAAGGTTTCATGACATTCATTTTCATTTAATTTAATTTTTCGTTTTTCTTTTAGGTTTTATGACCTCAATTACACCCAAACAACCTGAACTTTGAACGTTCAGACCACAGAAAATCTACTGAATGTTTGGTTTTGGGTTCTTTTTTGGGGGGGAGGGTGCAATTGAGCTTCAGAAAACGTAAAAAAAAAAAAAACAATTACAAAAACTTATTTTTACGTCACAATCCCTTTAAAGGAGTAGTTCACCCCTGAAAAATGTAAACTTTTTAGAGATGCATGATGTTGAATTATGACATACGTACTGTATACTCGAAGCCTCCGCTCTTGTGTTGGCTCTTCCAACACCCACCTTCTCCCCGTCCCCAACACCAAGCTCTGCACCATGGGCGACTGCCTGGGCCTTCTGCCACACAGACCCATGTCTGTGGAACTCCCTCCCCTCGCACCTGGAGAGCACCACAGTCATTTTTGTTTTGCTGGTCAAAGTAGATGTTTGGCCCCCCTCCCCACTAACAGCTGGCACTCTTAAAGAGACCGAGACAGGCAGACTGGCTGTTCTGCGAGTACAAAGCCATTGACGGTCACATTATAATTGTGTCATCAATATCGGTTCGATACCAATATGGCATTTTTATGGCCGATATGGCCCAAAAAAGCTGCCGATCTACAAGCTAACAACGCTTGAGCTGTGGTTAAACGCCGTGTATAATGTTACTTTAGGTGTCATGCTGCCGACCTGAAAAAACTTTAAAAAAAACTGAAAACAAACTTTACTTAACTGTAGAAAACACATAACAAAGGTTTCACCACACAGGGCAGATAAACAAACATAAAACAGCAGACCCGGAACACAGAGGCAACACAACGCTTATGTTCCGACACAGAGTCAAACCAACCAGTCCCTAAAATACCAGAGTCAATTAGTCCAACACTCAGTGCCATTGTCCACAGCTGTGTTCAAGGAGTTGAACGGTCTCTCAAGGGGGCGGGGAAACACACCGGGTAGAGGGGAAAATATCGACCTGGCATTGTACGTCCTGGGACAGGACGTGACATTAGGATCACAGCAATGAAATTAAATTAAATGAAAAGAAAAAAGAAAAGAAAAATAAATCTGAACAACTGAACTACTGCAGTACATAACCTCAACCTTAATGTCAAGTATAAAGTTATTTTCATTTCATTCAGGAAATAACGTACATATTTACTGTACGTACCCATACGAGTTCATTTGGTTCAATTTGTACACTCAGAGATAAATAAACACTGAGCATTTTTACAGTATAGGTCCAGAGATAAATGAATACATTAATAAATGGGTCTGTGAGCTATAATGCCTGTCAAGCTGGGGGTTCTTGAAAATCAATGATGCTCATACAAGAGTCAAGACTCATAAGTCATAAACACAGAGGAACTAACTCGTCACCACACACAACCACCTCTCACAAATAAATCAGGGAACTGCTAGTGTGTGTGTGTGTGTGTGTGTGTGTGTGTGTGTGTGTGTGTGTGTGTGTGTGTGTGTGTGTGCGTGTGCGTGTGTGTGTGTGTGTGTGCGCGTGCGTGTGTGTGTGTGTGTGTGTCAGTGTGTGTGTGTGTGTGTTCCTAAATAACCACCAAAAATAACATATAGCATCAACCTCATATCTCTGTATTTCACACACAACCACCTCTCACAAATAAATCAGGGAACTGCTAGTGTGTGTGTGTGTGTGTGTGTGTGTGTGTGTGTGTGTGTGTGTGTGTGTGTGTGTGTGTGTGTGTGTGTGTGTGTGTGTGCGTGTGCGTGTGCGTGTGCGTGTGCGTGTGTGTGTGTGTGTGTGTGTTCCTAAATAACCACCAAAAATAACATATAGCATCAACCTCATATCTCTGTATTTCAACATTGTGACACATTGCGACACACAGATTGAAGGTCACGTGTTGTGTTGCTCTCACAGGGAGGCTGAGGACATGCTAAAGGCTAAACCACAAGGCTGCTTCCTGCTCAGACTCAGCGAATCCAAGATCGGTTTTGTTCTGTCATACAGGTACACGCACACACATTCTTTACGCACTCTTTACATTATGTTTGTGTGCATTCGGGAGCTAAAATGTACAGTTCACTTAAACATAATTAACATGCCCACATCATGTTGCGGGCCTTACGAGCATTGATAGGCTACTGTACTCACATCATGAATTTAAATAATTTCAGAAATCATAGCAGACGCACACACTGTAGACCATAGATATACAGTACCTGTATGTCTATGCTGTACACAGCTTGGCTGCTGGAGCAACGGGCAATAGTTGGCAGCAGGGGCTGCCTCTGGCTCTATTAATCAGGCACCATTTGGTTCCATTTGTACACTCTCAGAGTTATACACCCGTAAGGGGGTTTTGGAACCCCCTAAGGAACCATGAGGACCACACTGGACCACCCTGGACCGACCACACTGAACACAGCCATCATTAGGTATCATTGGTAATGGTAACACCAAGTAAAGAAGAGGCCCAATTTATTTCCAATAAGACTGCTTGTCATTTACCTGTCCATTGTCCCTGATAAACACAGTGGCGTGCACAGATACACACCTGCCCTTTTCCCTCTGGACAAATGTGCCCTTTTGAAAAAAAAGTTTTGTTTTTGTTTTTTTGTACATGAAGTGTACACTGTACAGTATGTGGACCATGGTGACATTGATCAATTCTTGATAAACAGCTTCTAATATATTATTTAGGCCCCAAAATCTATAAATCTCACACTATTAAGGCAACCGGCCGGTTCCACGCGCTGCACAAGGTGCCCTTTTTTCACTTGAGCACCTGCCCCTCTAAATGTCTGTGCACGACACTGCAAATACATTCCGGTAGCCTACAAAATTGCAGTATTGTCACTGGCCGGCAGAAACAAGCTAACTCCATTTTTCAGGTTTTTGATTTTGTTTTCTTCATACATTAATGCTATTGAACACCCTTCACTGAACACACACGATGTCTGTGTGTTGGTTAGAACTCCACATGATGTTTTTCCTTGTATTTCCTGAAAAACATTTTATAGTTACAGTAGGTGGTTTCTGCCAGACAGCAGAGATATGATGTATTGATTGAGCAAGTAATACTTCTGGTTATTATTATCACCACAGAGGGAGGGACAGGTGTCGTCATTTCATCATCGAGGAGGAGGTCGCCACGGGCAACTATCTCATCGCTGGGGAGGACAGTCGCCACAGCGACCTGGAGGCGCTCATCACTCACTATCGCCGACATCCTGTGGGTCCGTTCGACGAGATGCTCACTGAGCCCTACTCGCACCAGGTGACATTTTTAGAATCTGTCTCAGCTCTTAACAGTCCCTGCCATTGACGGAGATCTCTGTCAAGTCTAATCCAGCGCTTTATCGCTGTTGATGGAGATCTCCGTCTAAGGGAGAAGTGATTCATTTTCCTCTCCCTTAGGCCTGTTGACAGGTGGCATCCTTTTTTAAAGGATGCCAGTGATGTGCAATTTTTGAGGGAAGGAGTCAGGCTAGCAAAATGGGTTGACAAAAGGTGGGTTATGGGCCCCAGGCTGAGAAGTAGTCAAATGTATTTGTTTTGGCAGGTTTGAATGAAGCTTAGTCTCAAATAATGACATTGGGATATTGGACCAGGAGGTGGTTTATCAAGAATACAGCCCAAATATGTAATCTCTTTTCTGGAGATTACTATGTCATAAACTCTCACCTTGAAAGCATGTGCATTGACCTTACTGAGGGAATGTGTGCGTGTGTGCGTTCGTGCATGGGTGCATGCACACGTGTGTGCAAATGGGTGAATTTACCATGTGTTTACCAAGAATCAATGATAATTTCATTTGATTGAACATTCATTATGTTTTACCAACAACACGCGTCTTTGCAATCTCTCCCTCAGTCTGGAGGTATTGTCGAGGAACTAGACGTCACGGCTAGAGTCAGCGTGACACATCCATGTGAACAGAACGCACGGACGCCGTCGTCGCCAGACAGTGACACACATGTCGTTCCCGATACAGTGCTGGAACTTGAAGCCCCGCCCCCTGCCACTGCAGTCCAAGGTCAGTATGGGTCTTAGCTTATGGGGGGCGGGGTTCCAGGTGGTTCCATTTGTATACTCTGAGGCCCCTTTTCCACCAAAATAACTTTGGTTCTAGAACTGGTTCCGTTCTAGATTCTTGGAACCTTGGTGCTTTCATGCTTTACGGTCCAGTTCCTAACCTAACTTTTAGGGTTCTGGACCGATTTATTTTAAGGGGAAAGTAACACTCTCAACTGGTTCAATATTAGGCGGGGAAAAAGAACCGAACTGGTTCAACCCCGGTGGAAAAGGGGGCTTGAGAGTTATTGGGAACCATTGTTTTAGTTCACTATAATAATAACCTTGTCCAGTCCGTCCTCCCAGACTCCAACCCAGTCCCAGAGTACGCTGTGGTCAAGAAGATGCTGAGGAAATCCTGCTCACTACCTGAAAACCATGTGAGAGATGCTACAGCACCGCCGGACAAGCCAGAGGCAAGACTGAAATAGAAAAAAAGAAAACCCACAAATAAATAAATAAATAAATGACACATTCCTACACTTTTCATTTCTCACAACTTTTCAGAACAATTCCTAAAAAAAAACAACAACATACCATTTTCAAAAGACAAATAAATAAATGGTAAATGGTGCATTTAAATAGCGCTTTTATCCAAAGCACTTTACATAGATTGTCAACAGGCATAAAAAACCCAATTTTCGGCATGTTTTTAGGTATAAAATGTGATGTAAATCAGGCTGTGAATGATATATCAACAAACCCCTCTGTAAATTTCTGCAGAATATAGTTATGAATAGACTGGAAAGTGTGGTGTATGTGAGTGCAACTGAAGTGGAGATTCTTTGTCCCAGGTATGAGGAAAACTCATTTTGAGAAAACAGCCTTGTATTGGACTGACGTTATGTGTCTTTCAGGACCTTTCACTGCTTTGCGGTAGATATTTTGACATTCGTTCTTTTCTTTTTTTTAATGTTGCCACTACTGTTGGAGCAGCCATAAACTACACAGGTTCATCCCGATGTTCTGGGCATCTTTGTAATGTTAGTGTTAGTAAAAAGCAGGTAAAAGAGTAACGTTTGAGGAAGACTAACATCAGTCACTTTTCCATTCACTGTAGTAGAAGAGGTGCGGATTTAAACCGCAGATATGTCGTCTCCGCCTACAACAGGAAATACGTTGCCTGCGACCATGAGACCCGTTTCTGAATCGGTCTATAGTGGGAGTTTGTTCCATGCCGTGGAACCAATAAGGGCACGTCTCAATTTGTTGACTTTTGGTGAGTGCGCAGATGACTGGAAAGACCCCTTTGAGCCTGGAAGGGGATGCAGAGCAGGCACAGTTTCTTTCTTGGCTTTGCGCTGTTGTCTCTTCAACATGGCACAGGATCTTCTGCTTTTCTCACAGAGAACGGCACCCTCCTGGACCTTTCTTCTCCAGGCCGGTCGATCCTTGGCTAAGTGTTCCCAGTGGTTCAGGTTGATCTTAAAGCTCTTCAAGGAGGATTTCAGAGTGTCCTTGTAGCGCTTTTTGGGGCCACCTTGTGCTCGTTTGCCACTTTCCAGTTCACCAAAGAAGACTTGTTTTGGCAATCTTGTATAGGGCATTCTCGTCACATGGCCAGTCCATCTCAGCTGGGCTGTTGCAAGCAAGGTGGGGATGCTGGGCAAATTGGCCTTGCTGAGGACTTCAGTGTCAGGAACTCTGTCCTGCCAATTTTGATCCTCAGCAGTTTTCGCCACTCCTTGCCCACACTGAGTCACGTAGGCGTCCAAAGGCTGCACTGGCCTTGCCGATCCTGAGGTTTATTTCCTCATCTATGTGTACAGCATGAGACAAAGTACTTCCAAGGTAAGTAAACGTGTCAACTGCTGAAAGCTTTTGGTTGTTGGATGGATGGTGGGAACAGTGTAGGGTTTTCCTGGAGCAAGTTGATACAGGACTTCAGTCTTCTTTATACTGATTGTTAGGCCAAAGTTGTTGCAGGCTGAAGAGAAGTTGTCCATACTGGCCTGTAGTTCCTCTCCTTCCTTCTCGTGTGCCAAATACCAACTTCTTCATCCCACAATGGCACATTCATCCCCTATATTTAATGCGATTGCATTCACACCTGCGGTGATCCGCACTCTGCTGTGCTTTGAAGAGAAGTGAAACCCCCGTTTTTTGGCGAAGTAGAATGCGCTTCATTGATTTGCATTAGGATTCGAATGAGCCTTCAGCCTTCACACCTGCTTAACGAAGTGCACTTTCCGACAATATGCAGCAGGATATGTTTTAATCGCAATATAGCATGCTGGTGTGAATAGTAAAATCAAAACTGTCATCAGAGTAGGCCTACTTTAAAATGTATTGGTCTGGTATGACAGTGCTAGTTTATCAGACTGTATTGTATTGAAAGCAGAAGAGAAGTAAGAACAGCACGCTTGCATGATTCTTATTTGACATATCTAGGTGGACCAGTGTGCAACCGCATGTACCGCAAGCCTTTTTATAAGCAAAGTGACTGGGGTCAAATTTGTCTTTAGTTAGTACTAACAAGAGTATTCTTTCGAGTGATTTCATAATAATCACTGAAGTGAGAGCTATGGGTCTATAATCCTTATGTTCTGCATGGACACAGATACAGGACAAACTCACTCAACAGGGAACTACGAACCAACAAGAACACAGGACTTAACACAGGATAACAGGGCACAGGTGAAACCAAAATACAATCAACACTAGCTATAGCAATAGGCTGGGGGGCTAAGAGGACACAGGTGGAACACGCACACGGACACATCACAAGGTAGATTATACAAGCTAGGTAAACAATAGGCAGACAGGAAACACTAGGTACAATACTACAAAATAAGAAAACAAAACCAAGGCAACAACAAAGTAACAGAAAACCAAACAGAACAGGAACACATGACCAATACAGAATATACTGAAATGACAGAACTATATGTTAATAAGTCCAAAGCCTAAATAAGGACGGACCGATCGGAGCGGACTGTGACAAGATGTTTGATATGAATTATCAGACACTATTTAACTTCAAGCTCCATGTTAGTCTAATTGAAAACGCACGTACATTTTCTTTTCTTTATTATTATTACAATTATTATTATTATTATTGTTGTTGTTGTTGTTGTTGTTCCCAGGAGGTGATTCCAGTCAACCATGGGCCAGCAGTGGGTTGTGCAGCAGGTGCTGAATATGCCCGGGTCAACAAACCTCCTCGCACCCGGGCTCATGTTGACTCCTCCCCCTATGTCAATGTGCCAACAGCACTGGCCCGCCAGCCAGCGGCCCAACACGTACTGACATTTCTTTTTACTTATAATAAATAAATAAATGGTCGCAATACCACCATGTAGAGATACACTGAACAGGCGTAGGCTACTGTCATTGCATCAAATATACTTAGTTTTTCACAAAATAAAAGAAAGACGATCTACATTCTACAAGCTCACAATGCGTTGGAATGCGAGATGTTGATTGTAGATCTGCTATTTAGTATAACCATAACGTGTGTTTTCAAATAATTGTAATGAGATGCCGTGGCATTGAAAAATGGTCATACCACAAGTAAAGAAAAAGTACCTCAAAATTATCCTTAGATCAATATACTTGTACTTAGTACCTTTTTCCCCTCACTGCCGACAGGACGTGTTGTCAGAGCCTCAAACGGAGGGTTGTTGTGACCTCCTGCAGAGACCAGGAGGCCAGGGAGCCAGGGGAGAGCCCGGCTCTTACTGGATCATGGAGCACCCCATGGAGCATACCTATGAGGAAACCCCTCTTCTAGCGGCCAGAGATCATACCTATGAGGAAACCCCTCTTCTGGCTGTCAGAGACCAGAGCAGCACTGAGCAGATTGACTTCTACGCTATGGGCAGGTGGACGGACATACACGCAAAAACCCGTAAGTACTGATCCATCCATCCATCCATAACCGCTTATCCAGAGTCGGGTCGGGGGGGTAACAGTTCCAACAGAGATTTCCAGACATCCCTTTCCCAGAGTAACATTAGCCGCCCCCAGCGAGGACCTTTGTAGGCAGGCGCTCGGGAGGCATCGTACAGTCGTACCAATAGCAAAAACGTAATGCAACATTTTCCAGTACTTTCAAGATGTTTTTTTTAAGGATGACTTGACCCATTTTCAATGTATCTTCATATAATTGGTCCTCACTTATGCTCATTATAATAATATGGTACCATTTTTGTCTACTTGGTCCATATCTCAGAGGATGGTTGTGGACATCTCAGAAACCTGTCTACCAGTGACATCATCCATCTAATAGAAACTGCAGGCTTTCTATTCCTTTTAAGTGTCCATTTGGTTCTATTTGTACACTCCCTGTGAATTCAAAGCTTCACATAGATAGGGAAAAGTCATTTTAGGGGTTAAATACTTTAACATCTCAAACATTGCATTAACGGCTTGTAAAAATAGAAAATTCAAAAATAACTGATGTACAAGCACAACAATGTGCACAATGTCCTCTAACCTTAGTTTAGTCCAACGCTCCCCCAAAAGAGTCAAATTAATGCTATGGATTTTACAGTGTAGATTGTGGTCCCAGAGACAAAATAAAATCAAAAGGAGTTCCATGGACTAATACATGTACAATCGGGGTACTTAACTCAAGTAAAGTACAAGTACTTCAAAATTGAAGAGTTGAAGTGAGCATTGTTTCAAACATGGCAGTCAAAGTTTTTATTTGGAAAGATACCGGTTTAGTATTTTTCCCCCAAAAAAAAATGTAAACACACTTTAAACCATTACACTAGCTATTTCACTTCCCTTTGTCATTGTAAGAACCTGGAAGGAAGTTACTCTGCAGTCTGCACCTTGTACAAATTGAAAATATACACAAGAACATAATCCACATAAAGACAGAAAACAAATCAAATGTACAAATTGGAAAGAACTGTCTTCTTTTCTGTTTGCAGTGAGCTTTGGTAGGAGTCCATTCCTGTGTTCATTGTCCATATAACACAGCTCACTGGTATTGTCCAGGTGGCTAAACACTAAACATCTGACTTGTAATTCAGCTGTAGCCGACCGATATGAATTATATCAGCCATTGTTACATTTTTCTTCTGTATCTGCAATTGTGCAGCTGATGTGTTCTCATTTTTAACCTTTGATATCAATTATTGTTCAGATTTAATTCAAAATGGTGCCATTTTTTAATAATTACGGGACAAAACATTAATAATCGATGGTCTAGGACAGACAGTGGTTCTAAACCCGGGACAACATTTTGCGGGGTTCCCAGATAACAGTAAAGTGAATATTTAAGAACGTTTTAATACTAAATGAAAAAGGTCTGAATTGTCAAATAATATAAACATTTTGCAACTAGCCTATCTACCAGCTTGGCTATTTTCACCATATTTGGAACTGAAACTAAATGTAATGCCTCAACTCCTACAATACTTGTCGGGTCGAGGTTCCCCAGTTCAAATATGATTATTTTGGGGGTCACGGCCTGAAAAGGTTGAGAACCACTGGTCTAGGTTTAGTTTACAGAGTAGGCCCCAGAGAAGAATAAAAAATAAATTAAAATCTCAAATAAATAAAATCGTCATTGGAGCCAGAAGTGGCACCGGCCGGGCTCTGTAAATTACAGATGCAGGAAATGTGTGTGACACCTCAAACTCTGGGGTCAGAGGTCCACATCATCCTGTGAAGCCCTGACATGGAGATCTTTTGTTGTGCAAAACAATAACAGCAAATCTATTTACAAATCAATTTATAAACCCAAACACAGCTCTCAAGAGTATAATCCAAGTGACTTCTATGGAGTCGTATCCTAATTTCTAAAAAAAATAATAATGATATGCAAATGTTACTTTTTTTATTCACTTCGCACCAGAACCTGCATGAACACGAGCTCAGTTCTATACAATAAAAAAATCTGTGAAAAAGCAACGTTTGTTAAATAAATAAGGATACGACTGGATACCAGACAGACACTTTGATTACACTCTGGAGCTTTTAAACAGATTTTGATAGTTTTGCTTTTGTGTAATCCTGGCTTAATTGACTTCAATTAAATCAAGTATTTTCTATTGTTGATTCACCGTAAAGGAATGGTACACTCTCCAGAGTTATGGGGATTCCCTGAGAACCACTGCCATAAGAGAATGCAACAAAAATAACCCTGTGAATTCAAAGCTTCACTGGGTGTGAAATAGATTTAGGGGTGAAATTCTCCTTTAACTTGCATTTGATTAAAGCTAGAAAATTCCAAAATAGCTGGCGTCACAACAATTTGCATTTTCCTTTTTCCTCTTTTTTGTGGAGATTTTCACATATATCCAGTTGACCAAAACTGGAATGCCAGGTTTAAAGTGGCTGAAAATCAGGACACACCGACTGCCAAATTAACGATACCGATGTCGTAAAAAAATACAGTAAAATAATCGCCCAGATGAAACAATCCAACCGATATATCTGGCTTCACAACAAACTGATGCAACATCTTAAACCTTTACAGGTCTGCTGTAACTCCGAAAGTGTACAAATGGAACCAAATGAACCTGTGAGGGTTCATTTGGTTCCATTTGTACTCTCTCAGAGTTATAGGGGATCGTTGAAATTAAAATAGGTGGAAAACCATCGTCGTAAAGGCATACGACAAAATATAGAAAATCCCCATGTATTCAAAGCTTCACAATTCCCCATGAATTCACAGATTCTTTTTAGGGGTAAAATACTCCTTTAGTCACACTCAACTTTTATTCTGCCAATGCTTCTCAATTAGAAAGGAGCGTCTTTTACTTATTTTTATCTCAAATAATTGCGATTAGACGACTACGTAATAATTGGGCCAACCCTATCCATTCTCATCGAAATGCATTGGCAGCATCCGCCCCTTACAGGTATAGAATCAAAGTGCGGTGTGACCACGCCCTCAACAGCTCCTCGAGCGCTGGGTTCAGGGGTGATCTAATGCCCTCAAGCGCTGGGTTCAGGGGTGAACTGTAGCCCTCACACCTCATCTATACAGGCAAGGAGCGAGCATTCCGACGGCAATATCACGCGAAAGTCCAGATATGTCATTGCGTTGAGACATAGCCTGAGCCTGAACCAATCAAATAACCAATAAATAGTAGCGTGTAGATCTCAACCAGTGTTTGGGGCCACGAAACCTCGCTCAAATAGAGACTCTGCGAGCGAATATAGGAGGGGTGGACGACGACGCTGCACGGCACGTTGTCACTCGCAGTACATCTGGACAGTCTTATTGAAAAACATGTATTTCTATTGAGATTTCATCGTTCGCTCGCTGGCATCGCTGGCAGTGTAGATGAGGTGTAAAGCAGTGTGTTCAGGGGTGAACTGTAGCCCTCAAGCAGTGGGTTCAAGGGTGAACTGTAGCCCTCAAGTGGTGGGTTCAGGGGTGAACTGTAGCTTGTGCAGCACGGTCAATAGTTCTATCTTGGCCAGGCTTCTCTTTTCGGGGGGCAGCGCCTTCAGCATGGGCGCCAGGCTGAGCAGGAAGGATTCCTCAGCGTCCGGCTGCTTGTTCAACACCGACATGGCGTACTCCTCAAACCACTCGTCCGAGTTGGACCCGCCTCCTCCTCCTCGCTCCGCCTTCCTGGGTGGGTGGAGCCATTTGGACATTGTAGTTGACGATTAATTGTCATACAAATAACGATTAAATTGTGTTTTTTATATCAAATGTAATTATATTCCTGGTTGAATATGACAAATAGTACACACTAACTTAAATTAACTGTTTTTTAAACAATTTAAACAAATCGGATTCCAATCTGGATGTGGCACAGATCTGATTCAGGTTGCATTTGGCTGCCAGTCTGAACACAGATCTGTGACAGATCCGATCTGGTCACTTGCAAATGCAGTGTGAACGGTCGGGCCAAAATATCAGATTTTTTTTTATTGTCATTGTCGGGGTAAACAATACATTTTATACACAAACACAGCATAGCACCATTAGGTTCTCAGTACAAAATTCACATTGTCTCCCCAAAGAGACAGCAGCAACATTAAAGGTAACACATTTGGAAAAAAAATAATAGTAATCATAAATAATAATACTAACAATAATAATAATAAAGTGAAGAAATGTAAACATGAAAGACAACATCTGATCGAGTAGTTCAGTCAATGGACATGAAAGAAAAAAGAAAGAAAAGAAAAGGAAAGAGGGGAAAGGGGGGTGGTCCATCAAAATATCAGATTTGAGAAATAAATCTGATTTGACTGGATGTGACTGCAATCTAAATGGGCCCTGGGTCTCCCTGTTTCTCCAGCTATATAGTAAACAGAAATAAAATTTCAAACACACTTAGACCACCCTTAAACATAAAAATCACACCCGTGTGAACTGAGTGGTGCAAGGTCTTATATAGCCTGATCAGCTGTGGTCTGACGTAATGTCAGTGACCATAGTAACCATGCTCATTCTTTTGGGCCCCACGTACAGGTACACACAAACACGGATACAAACAAAGCTGGTTGTTGGAGTGGTTTGCACCACTCAAAAACACTAATGATTGACAATGACCGGTACCAATAATAAAAAAGTGATAATGTAGTATTACCAATATATTTAATAATTTTATACTTTCAAAAACATAAACAATGTGCAGAAATAGCAGATCATTAAGCCCACAACGCGTTGCACTGCAACATGTAGTGGTGATCTTGTAGATCAGCCATTTGTTGTAGATTGCCCATTTAAATCGGACGTACTTCCTGAGTGTCCTGCGGGGGGCGGCATTGGGAGCGGCCTGCAGGAGTGGTGGGGTCTGCTCCTGGTCGGAGCCTGACTGCGGGGAGACGGGGGAGCAGTGGGGGGGGAAGCCGTCCTCCATGGGTCCCCCGGCGGCCAGCTCCTTCACAGGGAGGAACAGCAAACACACATCTCACCACCAGTGGTGCATAAAGTATATACTCAAGTATAGAGATGTACTGATAACAGTTTTCCCTTCCCGATACCCGATTCTGATACCCATAACTTGTGTATCGGTCGATACCGAGTAACGATCCGATACCAGGACTAGGATGGTGGTTCTCAGGGCCTTGAAGAAGGAGCGCCTTCGTCAGCGTTGTATATGATACACAACGCTGACGAAGGCCGTTGGCCGAAACGTGTTCGTTGTGCTGCTTGCAGCGTACCTTACCAGAATGAAACAATAAATAAAGTGCCTTAAAGGACTAATCCGTGAGTGCTGGTATTCTCCTTCTTCAAGTGACTTATTCCTGACTGTGCACCCGGTAAAATGTTCAGAGAGTTTGAGACAAGTTGGAGTCGTGCGTGCTTCCTTCATTTAGAAAGGTTCTCAGGGCCTGCCTGAACCTGAACTGAACCTGAACTGAACTGTGAGCTTGTATATCAGCTGTGCTCTGCACGCAATACAGTTATGCGATGAAGTATACAGTATATGGTGAATGCTGGACCCTGAAGCCAACCCTGCAGAAGTCTCTAGATGGGTGCTACACCAGAATGCTGCATGCAGTACTTAACATCAGCAAGAGTACACATGTTACCAACAAGAATCTGTATGATGGAATGCCACGGGTGAGCCAGAAAATAGCAGCATCCTGGCTGCCAGCAAACTAGTGCTGTGGCAACCAAACAACACACAGACATCGGTCACGAGGACGTCCCACATTAATATATGTGGAGGTAGTCAAGAAAGACGCAGCGGTGCAAAGCACCAACGAATTGGCCAGATGTATAACCGGGATGACTGGAAGCGACAATGGAGGGATCGTCTGAGGACGACCTATAGTCCTCAGACAACACTGAAGAGAAGGGTTTAATGGACTGTAACAAGTGCTCCCCAATACAACAGATTTGGGGATCTGTTGGGAATTGATTACATGAGTGTCCAGCCTCAATGTTTGTAAACAAATAATTGGTCTATTAATGCTTGCCTTCATGAAAGGGTCCAGGAAGCTCAGCAAGGAGCTGTGTTTCCATTTGTTGGGGCCTCCGTTGGCCCCGGTGCGCTTGACCTCTCTCCTGTATGTGTCCCGCAAGTTCTTCCACTTTTTCTTGCACTTGTCTTCTGCAAAGACAAACACATTGACCCCATTAAGACCAGGACCAGGATTTTAACCACTGTAACTATTACTTACATTTGGCTATTCAAAAATAGCATATATACACAAGCTCATCGCGCTATGAGACTTGTGTTGTTTTTTTGTGATATCAAAATATAAACAATTAATGAAACTAGCCTCTGTCTAAATAGCATGCTATCTAAATTGCATTAAATATATCACAGCCACTCTAGGGATAAGTATTAGACTTCAATATCCTGTAGCCTATACCTTTTTTCTGTATTTATTATAATGCATTTAGCCATCGACCCCCATTTAAAAATGTGTTGTGACCAGGGACCCCCATAAAAGATTTGTGTCTTTAAATTCTTCCATTTTTAAATAGCAGGTCTGCAAGCTCAGAACAGCTTTTTCAAACAGCTGATTTTGATGATAGTCTGTCTAATAACTGATTTCGCTGGAAGCAAAGTTGCAGGGTGGTCCCCGTTCCCCACTTTGCGATATTTCAGGTAGCCTACAGTATATTGTATTTATACTCTGTATCTATGCATATGACAAATAAACCTGAACCTGAACCTGAACCTGGATATAGGCCTAGTTGTACAACTGATCTGCAATCTCTTTAAAATAATAACAATCATTCACACTGGAGCATAAAAAACAACAATAGGCCTACAAAATAGATACATAGCTGGGTTCACTTGTCTTTGTCTTTAACGTTGTATCGCTCGCCGAAAATCACAATCACACAATGCATCATTGCTGTGAACGTGTAATAACCTATAATTAGTTTTACACACAGTGAAAACAATCACTTAATTTAAGATGATAGTAGTAAGTACCGGTAGGCTAATATAATCACTCAAACTATAGGTTTTCTTAAAAATAATAATAATAATAAAGGCTCAACTGTATGTCGCTCGCCGAAAGAAGCCGATCTACGCGTTGTGAGCTTGAAGATCGTCTATTTTGTTTCCCCCCTACGAGCGAGCACGTCGTACGGAGTCACGGACGAAGAAGCATAGCGATTCAAATGGAGCGGGGCGAATGGACGGAACGGGCCGCGATGCGACGACGCGTCGCTTTGAAGACGATCGCTTCTTTCTATTTTTTTCTTCCCCCTGTTTTCGGCAAGCGACACCAGGGCGTCGCTTGCGTGTGAACGCTGTGGTAGCCCTACCGGGCATGCCCGTCGCCTTGGCCACGCTGCGCCACGCGTTGCTCTTGGCTCGGAGGTCGTTGTATGACTTGAGGTTGATGTTGTACAGCTCCGGGAAGTCGCACACCGTGGAGATCAGCTTCTCCTCCATGTTGTGTGTGTCGCCGATCTTCTCTATGTATGCTGAGTGGGTTGGCGAGTGGCGACACTTTAATGTGACGATAGCGACACGACACGAAGCGTCAGCGACAGGGTCAAAGGTAAACAACGGGGTTGGAGGAAAAAAACAAAAAAAGAAAACAAAAAGCAGATGCAGTTTTCCGATGCAGCAGTGACACCCCAAGGCCGGGAGGCGCATTAGCTATCCTTTCTACTCTATTATATTATATTATATTCTATTGACAGTTTAATAAGTACAGAGTAAAGCCAATTAAATGGATAATAAAAAAGGCATTTTCTCCCGATTTGGTCCATAGCTAAATAAATACAATCTGCTACCATAATAGAGTGATTCTCAAACATTGTGATTTATGGGTCCCCCATAACTCTGATATAGTGTATATAGGCCTACAGATGGAACCAAATGGAACACTATGGGTCAAAATGTACTGGGTTACAGACCTGTAAGGGTCCATTTGCCCCCTTTTGGTCTCTGAACCAGATGTTGACAAACTTAGTCCAGAAATGATATGCATGATATGCATAATAACACGTCGTTCTCAATCTTTTTCATAACATGATGTCATGTCATGCAATTTTAAATAGAAATACATTTAAAAACTGTGTGTGTGTGTGTGTGTGTGTGTGTGTGTGTGTGTGTGTGTGTGTGTGTGTGTGTGTGTGTGTGTGTGTGTGTGTGTGTGTGTGTGTGTGTGTGTGTGTGTGTGTGTGTGTGTGTGTGTGTGCGCGGTGTGCGTGTGTGTGTGCGTGTGTAATAACTATTCTGAGGAATACTTTAGCCAAAAATAGCAGATCTACAAGCTCACTCTGAGCCATTGTGAGATGGGCTATATTTGATAAAAGTGGTTTGATGTAGAGCAGTGGTTCTCAACCTTTTCAGGGCGCAACCCCCCCGAATAATATTTTAACTGGGAACCCCCCACCTTGACAAGCACTTAGAATTGTAGGATTTGAGGCATTACATTTAGATTGACTCTAAATATTGTGACAAAGACAATCTATAATTTACATTTACAATTTAGGCATTAATCCAGAGTGAATTACAGTAAGCAAGAAACAAAAACATGTTAATACATCAAATACATAACAATAGTCATCAAGACTCAGTGGAATATCTATATATAATGAAACAATGCATGTACACTAGAGTGCTACAGTATATGGCCACATAAAATGCTATCTAGGTTACATAAATTGAGCATTTGTATACGCCTGTAAGGTCGTCAAGGCTAGGGCAAGTGCTACGGGCTACGATCTACAAGCAACGCAAGGTGTTGACAATTTGGCCATGCTTTTTTATAGGCTATGGTGTGTTGATTACTTTTGATGCAGTAATACCCTTCATTTATTTTCGTCTTTCTTTTTAGGTATTAGGTATTAAAAGTCCTTACATTACTTTACTGTCATCCGGAGAATGAATCTTTGAATCTTTTGCATCTGCCAGTGTGAACGCAGCATTAGAAGCTATCTATGAAATCGGTAGGTTTAATCTGAAACACAATTGAATGAATATGGGGATCCCTGCTCCATCTCCCTCTCTCTCATCTAAGGACAAAAAACATTGACGACCCCCTGCCATGCAGCAATCCAGAGAGTTCCCTCACCTGACCAGTAGGTATCTCTGTTTCTCTCTCCTCCAGCAGCCTCCCTCCAGCATCACGAGTACTCAGAGGTGAACATCAGAGGCGTTCCAGTGCTTTTATCATCACCAGGCAGAGTGGCTCCTCCCATTCTGCCCTCACCAGGCAGAGTGGCTCCTCGACCCAGTCTGCCCTACAGACCTCCATCTGCCAGAGGCAGCAACTGTCCTCCTGCACCGCATGCAAGCGCTGCTGAGGTACACTGTTGCAAGAGAAACAAGCAACCAGGTCTATGAAAACTAGCCTCGGGGACCGCAGGCGTTTTGTAAAAACAAATAGCCTGGGTGAACGCACCAGGAAATATGGAATAGGAGCACTAAACCAATAAGTGCAGAGGGGCGTCGCTCCACATTTGGTGACGTCAGTGTTAGTGAGCCTGCGTCCGTTTCCAGTGCTAGTTTGATCCGCAAATGCCAAGAAAAGCTTGGGTACTTTCAGGCTAATGAAAACAATAAAGGCGACTATAGAGTATATGCATCAGCATCACATCACTTTTCCACTGGGTATTGAGCCAGTTACAAATTGCAGTATTCTCTTTTAGAGCGGGTTTGAAGGAGGGCAAGGACTCGAGTCACACTTTTTCATTACTGTTGGTAGGGCATTCCACATTCTGAGGGAGGGCGAGCTCCAAAAGTGTTATGTGGTATTAGCTATACCACTCTTTAGAAAAAGTGTTTTATACAACTTTATAAACAGCTCACCCCTTATGCACATTCTGGTGGCATAGCAGTAGAACGAATTTGGGCTTTTGGCGCTTTGGCACCTGCCCTATTGCCTCAAAGTGCACTTTGGCCCCCAAAAAGAAATATTATGGCCTGCCCAACATATTTGGCCCTTACATTGGATAATAAGGGCTTCTTCTAGTATCCTCAGTGTGTTCATACTGACCACTGACCACCGATGAGATCCTGAATAGAAAACCTGTTCTTTGGTTGACTTTTCTGATGACTTTTGTTGCCATTTTTTCATTTGAGACATTGTCCTCTAAGTCAGTCACCAGAAGCAGGAATGTGTGTTTTTAATTGATTTTAGTGGCTAAAATGGGGTTTATAACAGACTTATAAAGGAAGGGGGGGCATGTCTGATGAATAATAACTATCAACTAAACATCACACCAGTGTAAAGTGAGGGGCGCTCAATCTTATTATCATACGTCACATTTTCTCATTCCAGCCAATCACAATTTGTGTCCTCACTTTTGTCTTCAATACACACTTTTCTCTTCAATGTTTGTGTTCACAAATGTGATGAGGTCATCACAAATGTGATGAGGGCATCACAAATGTGATGAGGTCATCACATTTGGGCAAGTGGCTATGGCTGTTTTTAGCCCATGGAGTGTTTTACGTGCAAAACAAATGCTATTCAGAATCATGAGAAACCCCTAGTTTGAGAGGAGGCTGAACAAACAGTCAAAAAGGACACGCACATCTACAAACCCCTAGTTTGACCCGTCACATGCTACTTAAAGCTAAATGACAATTTTAAATGTTTGCGTTTATACAGGTTGTTAATGGTACCCCAACTTTTAGCAGCTGTCACAGATTCTCCGACCTAGACCTAATGAAACTGAATTTCAACCAATGTGTTAGACACCTTTACAAACACATGGGTGAAGAAAGTTCTTGGTAATAAATGTATTCCCAGATTGTAATATCCCCTGACTATATGTTTTATTTTTTAGGCATCAGATGATATATCTTCATCACCATCCCAGCAGCAGCACCGAGGTCTGCATCCTGTGCTGCCACATCGACCTTTGACCTCGGACCCAGGAAGCAGCATCTATGAAAGCATTCCAGAGAGGCTGTCTGGACCCCCCCTGCCCCCACCCAACCCTAAACTACCCTCACCCAAACGCATCGTATAGAAGCAGTGGTTCCCAAACAGTGGGTTGCAATTATTATTATTTGTACATTTTGTTTTTAATTTCAAAACCTTTTCATGATTTATTTTTCAGTAATTTCATGAAGAAATGAAAGAAAAACAAAATTCCATAACTTAGAAAGAAATCACACCCGTGTGAAGTGAGGGGCGCTCTTATTATCGTACAGCATCATGACGTGAAATAGACACTATTACTGTATATCTATTTGCTCAGACACTATAATGTAAAATTGTCCATTCATTGTCAATGGGAATTTAATGTTTGTGTAGGACAAAGTTTGTGCACACACCAAAAGCTGGATAGGTGACGCGTTGTGCACATCTGCTATTTTCTCTAGTTTGGGTCCTGGGCAAACGTCTAATCTCTCTTTTGGGTCTCTACCTGAAAAATATATTTTCAAAAGAATAAAAAACAAATCCATTAATGAGGGGATAACATCAGCTATTTTCACTAGTTTGGGTCCCGGGGAGATTTCTCTTTTGGGTCTCGAGCTAAAAAGTTTGGGAACCACTGGCATAGGGATCGGTGGTTCTCAAAGTGAGGCCTGTGGATACCCCCATGGGGTCCTCGAAGGGGCTCCCCAGCAAAATGAGTTAAAGCAGGGGTGGGCAACTGGCGGCCCGGGGGCCACATGCGGCCCCCACCTTCACTTAATGTGGCCCTCAGGTTAATGTCAGAATACTGATATAATATTGGTTTCAGCTGTTACTATTCCACAACATGCAATCATGACCCGCTGTTATTACTTCAGTCTAAATTAGTAGCTCATTGCTTCAACACAAGTATAATTATTTGAAATTACATAAAAATGTTAATTTTCAGGATTCCAATTCAAAAATAGCAAAAGATAATTCAACATTTCAATTCAAATATAGCAAAAAATAGCCGATCTACAAGCTCAAAACGTGTCGCAGCGCGACGCGTTTTGAGCTTGTAGATCGGCTATTTTTGCGACGACAGTAATATATGGCCCTAGGGAGTGAGTGTGGAAATATAGCGGCCCTCTCCATCGTCAAAGTTGCCCACCCCTGAGTTAAAGGATGACTTTGTGCCATCAATATTGGCCAACAACTCTACATCTGACCTCAAACCCTTAGATCTCCATATATGGAGCTGACCTGTTCTGACATTCCATATGTTGATCCTTCCCCATCCATCCTTTTCGATGTCTCCCTTTTGACTGATACCTGTCCATTCAAACTCTAGACGGGCCCGCCCCAAAGTTATTAGTGCAGCCTCAACAGGCCCTAAAATTAATATCTTACCAAAGCACCAGCACTCGCCCAGCAGTCTGCTGTCATCCAGGCGGATATGTTGAACTGACCCCCCATTCCAAAGCGCCCACCCAGGTGGATGCGTGCATGCGACCTCGCTTCTCGCCCTCAGGCGTCTTACTGGTAATAATGATGATAATAATAATATCTGGGACTTACAGCGCTTTTCATAGGTACTCAAATATGCTTTACATGCTTTACATAAAAAAACAAGTAAAAGATAATTATTCAAACCAATAACAGTAGCCTACATGTAACAAGTTAAAATCAAGTCAGCTTGGGCTTCTCTCCCTCAGGCGTCTTACTGGTAGATGGAAATGTGGCTTTTTAGTGTTTTTAGACTAGTCGTGTCTGTTACAAAGTACATTTGTATTACCTTTCAAAATAATACTGACATTTTTAGCTTGCTGCCCTTGGACCTTTGGAATTTTGCGGAGTGGCCCCTGAGCCATCTTAAATTTAGTAGCCATCAACCTAAAAAGTTTGGGAACCACTGATGTATAGCATAAGAATTCAATAACCACTTTAACCCTATATACGTCAGCTGTGAGCTTATGTCTGCTATTTCCAATAAAGGCTTGAAAAATGTGGAATATATTTGAAACATTTTAAAACATATCTTGTATGCACATGGGGATCCCTGGCTGGCACAAAACATTTTCCGATGGTAGTCCGTCAGTACTGTACTGCACATATTTTTGCGAGCTTTTGGATGAAAAGAAAAAGTGTGAGAACCACAGCCTTATAATTACAGGTCTAACTGAGTGTACAAATGGAACCCCATTTGGTTCATCACACAATTCGGTATACACTATCTAGTGTATCATGTGATCAACACGGATCTGCACCATTTCCCATCTTCCATCCTGATTGGCTAAGATTGCCTTCCAAAGCTCACATGATTGGTCCGTTTCGAACAAAATGCCACAAATCACAAACACAGTGTGCAATTTCCGTGAAATTATACACGCACATTTCCACTAGGCCGAGGACGACATGCCACTCATTTCTTCCCCAAATCAGCCTCAAGGTGGCGCTATAACAGGCCAATTCCTGTTTTCAGCTATAACTGCATCGATCTGTATACAACTTATGTATGCGCACTCCCTAGAGGCCATGGAAAAACATTGTCCCTGCATCCCTCCACATCTGCCGGTTATAGCGCCACCATGAGGCCGATTTCTGCAAAACACATTGCTTATGTTAGTCGCACAGATTTCATCCAAATGTCACGCAAATCGGTACACATGATCTCTGTAGTCATGTGATCAAGACGAGTCTGTTGGATTTCTCAGATTCTACACTGATTGGCTAACATTGCCTTCCAAAGTTTTCAGGAGTGGCCCGTTTTGTACGAAATGCTGCACATCCAGAATTCTATCCTCATGCTATGAGTGATCTGGCTCTGCATTTCCTCAACAAAATGAAGAAAATTGTTGCAAAAAAACAAAAAAACATGTTTATATTACTCCTAAACATTTTGCCAAACATCTCACACAGTCCTATCCTCCTGGTGGAGACCTGTGCCCAGAAGGGCACTTTTTCTAGTTACATATATAAAGCTATTATATAATTTGTAGAATAAAAATTCTGTATTCAAGCCATCACGGGGTGAGAGAACGATAGAAATTGTCTGTAACTAAAACTTTACTAAAATCGCACTTGATGCTGAAACAAACTGCCTCACATTGTTTCACACAAAAAAAGAATAACAGCTACGTAAAGTTTGTCTTGTTTTATTGTCTAACAAAAGACAGACATTTCCATTCCAGACAAGACTTCAAATTCCACAATTTCATTAAGAAATAACAAATTAATTACAACATAAGAAACTATACAAACAGCATAGCTGGTGCGTCCAGGCCGCCGTTTGTATGAAATAAATGAAAAAAATAAACACCTGTTGATTCTAGACTGGTCCTTACACACTGGAAGTTTATTTCGGTGGATTAATTCCCATCAATTTAAACTGTCATGAATTCATCCACACAGAACACAAATATCATGTGGCGATAAAGCAATGCTCTTTTTCAAATTGAGGTTAATGTTTCAAATCAAAGCATCAACCTGTATGAAAGACATGAACTGCATGTATAGTTTGATGTGAAATGTTCGCCGTCACATTTTCAAATGGTTTATTCATTGTGCTCCCCAAAAATGCATCAATTTTTCAAAACCATTCACTGGGAGCGTTGTAGTGGAGTTCATACAACGCTTATTAAAAATATATTGTTGATAGTTTTGCTGTTGTTAAATCTCTGCCTGCGTTTTACTTCAATTCATGACGTGGTTTTCTTATTTTGTTGGATTCTTCGTTTGCCGCAAAGGATCGCTAGACAAATGAAAATTCAATTTGTATTCAAGCCATCACAGGGTGAGAGGATAGAAATTAAGCCTTTTTTGGGGGTGAAATACCCACTAAATAAATGTGCCCGGCATTGTAGGGCTACCGTCCGCGTTATAGATGGTCCTCCAAAAAACAAAACAAACAAAAAAAAGAAAATCAATGTCAAGGAAGGCCCTTGATCGCTGCAGTGTTCGTCGAGTCTTTTACCCCCAATATGGGTAAATAAGATACTGAAATATCCCCTCCTCCCCTCCCCAAGACCCAAACACACCCCAACTCTTATCCACATACGCCCTATTTTATACTCCCGTCCTACGACGGTATCGAATGGCCGAAATAGCTGATCTACAAGTTTCACAGCACGTTGTGAGCATATACTGTAGGTCGGCTATTTTGGCTGTTTGATAATTTTCAATTACAACAACGTTTTTGTTTTCTAGTTCTTCTTGGCCTTGGGCGAGTCGTACTTTCTCTTGCTGGAGTACCACAGGAGCAGGGGGATCCCGATGGACGGGAGGGTCATCACGCCGAACGCTGCCCAGTCCAGCTGTAGAGAACACACACACACACACACACGAGAAGTTAGATTAGTCAAATGAACACACATCTGAAGTCAAACCATGGACTATTTGTGACAGGGAATGTAGTCAGCAGTTCTCCTAAAGCACTGGTTCCCAAACAGTGGGTCGGGAGACTCGGGACCCATTTGTGGGTCACGGACCAATCTTTGTAGGTCACGACCTGAGTAAAAATGACTTTTGGCTCCCTGAAGTTAGAGGCACAGTTTGCAGAAGACTTACATAGTGAGGAGAGAAGCGTCTGTCAAACTCTCTCTGAGCCAAGATCCCGCCCTGTCCTGGAGCGCTGGTGTAGCCAACCTGTATGACAACAACATACCCATCACATTAGCTGTTGAAAAATAGCAGGTGCCGTGGTATGAGCTTGTAGAGAAAAATTGTGAAAATGTGGCACGAAACTTTTTTAAATTGAACTAAAATCTTTGCTTCTAGGGGGTCCCTGGTACAAAACATTTTCAGATGAGGGTCGGTGGCCGAATACAGATGATGTTGGGGGTCCTTGACATGAAAAGGTTTGAGCACC
Source organism: Electrona antarctica (assembly GCF_951216825.1). Lineage (NCBI taxonomy): Eukaryota > Metazoa > Chordata > Actinopteri > Myctophiformes > Myctophidae > Electrona > Electrona antarctica. The sequence goes on along the minus strand of NC_136796.1, from coordinate 16,431,400 downwards.
ACCATTTAGAAGACATTTGTACAATCTGATCTCAGGTCTTAATGGGTTAAAGTAGTGAAAACAGCCGACTTGCAAGCTCGGGATGCGAGGCGTTGTGAGCTTGTAGATCTATTTTCACACTGTTGTGACACGATTTTTAATTTTTCATGTTCCATGAATACCCAGGAACTGAATGGAAACAAGACCTCAAGGACATTTTTTCTGTGATATCCTTTTGGACTAAGTGTTTGACTGTACTCTGTACCGTTTACATTTCTGCCTAATAAAGTATTCAATCCATCAATTGTACGGCAAAGTATAAACTAGGCCTTTAATTTGATCAGGCAAATTGATTTGAATCGATTTTAAGAAATGTATTTGACATTTCTCACATTGATTAGCCGATACATAAAACAAACTTGTGTTCTTGGTTATTTGATTAATCACATACGTAATAAAATAATCAACAGATGCAGCCCTAAAGCCCAAACAACACCAAAATGGTCGGGTCGGGACGAGACGGTTTTTAATGCATTGGTGTGGTTGACCTTAAAACGGTTTGTCCCAAGGGGTCCCTACTGGTGTGGTTTGGGCTTTACATGTGTTTTTATTAACCCATTAAGACTGAGAAAGCCTCTGTCATTTTTGAGTGGTGTAAACCACTCCTACGACTGGCTTTGTTAGTTTGTCTGTCTGTCTGTTCGTACCAAAAAATGAGCACGGTTGCTATGGTCACCCAGTTCACACGGGTGTGATTTCATTACGTCAGACATTACGTCAGACCACAGCTGATCAGTCTATATAAGACCTTACACCACTCAGTTCACATGGGTGTGAACTGGGTGACCATAGCAACCGTGCTCATTTGTTTTAATACTATGGCTATTCAAAAAATAGCAGATATGCAAGCTCATAACACTTTGTGCTGCTCTCAAGAGTTCAATTATTGTTAATATCTGCATTAAGTCTACACAATTAGAGAATGTAAAAGAATTGTTATTTTGATCAACATTTGCCTGTTGTCTCTCCTATGGTACCACATCAATACAGCATGGAATTGCGGACAAAATCTTATCCAACAACAAAATAATAGTATTATATAATGTGGGTCTGCAAGGCTAAATCTCATCAAATGGTGGTCCGTGGTTCAAATACCAAATAAATAATGGATCTTGATATGAGAAAAGTTGAAAACCACTGCATTAGAATACTCACCACCACTTTACCTCCCTCCTGGGCCAGGTAACTGACAGAGGCTGAGGTGAAGTTAAAGTATCCGGCCTTGAGGGGGCGCAACACCACAGTGTGAGACACATTGCTGGCACTGGGAGGGTGAGGGTTAAGGTTCACATACACACGATATGTCAATACCTTTTAGTTCATGATGATTGTCATACAAATTAATTCATTGTGTTTTTGGCAGTAAACACGGTAATAGAGCAATACAAAGATAGATATATTGATGTTTGCGTTTTTAGCCTTTTCTAAACAAAATGCACAAGGCCACGTATTATTGTATACTACTTAAAAGACGATCTGCAAACTCACCATCGTGGCACATTGTGAGCTTGCAGATCTACTACGTAATGACACCCACAAGATGGAGACATACTGAGTTGTGTTAAGAGTCTGTTGGTCATCATATTTAAAAGGATACGGTGCGATTCTGTCCCATTTGACGTTCAGCATTCCTGAGACGATCCCAAAGTCCTCCGGGGGGAAAGAGTCATCGGACAGCTCTACCTCCAGGGCAGCGCTGTGGAGGAAAATAATAATAATATCAATAATATTGATTTGTGTGCGTGTATAATATATATATATATATATATATATATATATATATATATATATATATATATATATATATATATACATATTTTTTTAACGCATCCTACCCACCCCCACCCAACTACCAGGAGCAGTGCCACTGAGTATAGTCATAGATGTATGTAAAAAATAGATGCCTCATTGGCCGTTCATTCGAGCGACCACTATTGACGCGAGGGCGGAAGTGCGCCGGACGTGCGGAAGGCACGCTGCGCCTTCCGCCACTCAAGTGACTAATACTGGCCAATCACAATCACAGCGAGTCTTTTCCGGGAATTGTCAGACCCGACTATCTGCTCTAGTCTCACTAGTGCCTCACTAGTCTTGCGTTTTTATACAATATACAGTAGGTGGTCTCAGCTTCATCCATCTCTCAGATAAGGGGTCCTTGGGCTGAAAAATGTTGGAGTCAGGACCCCTGCTTTATGGTAAATGTATATAGCACAAGGCACCAACCTGCTCATCAGGAGCAATAAGGGGTTCAGTGTCTTGCTCAAGGTAAGGTTGGGCGATATGCCAATGTTTTTCAATCGCCCATCGTCTGTCCAAAAATCGCCGATGGACGATATATTCGTGTCATAAAAGTAAAGTGAGAACAGCTCACTACAGGTCGCAAAAAAGCCAGATCTACAAGCTCTCAAGGCGCCGCGTCCTGCCTGCTTTTGCAGCGCCGTTCGCTACGCGTTGAGAGCTTGTAGATCCGTCTATTTTTGCAGCGCAGCTGCGCAGCCAGGGTAACAAAATAAAAAATAAGTTACAGGTGGAGATGAAGTGAAGTTGGAACGGACAAGCAGCTGCAAGCCAAGCTAACATCACAACCACTGGCTGGTGACAGTGTTGTTAGCCGCAGCAACATGTAGCCTGCCCTTGTAACTTCTCCTCCTCCCCGGAGAACTCTTGCCTCCCCGCACCGTCGGAGGGCTGCTGCTGCTGATCCACAAGCTCTCAAGGCATCGCGTCCTGCCTGTTTTTGCAGCGCTGTTCGCTACGCGTTGAGAGCTTGTAGATCTGTCTATTTTTGCAGCGCTGGTGTCGGGGTTCGTTCACGTTGTCAATAAAAAAATAACCTAGATTACAGGCGGAGATGAAGTTCAATCAGTGGGTTGAATCAGTAGCTAAACTAAGCGCTAAACTAACGATCCCCGAGCCTACACTAGCAGCCTGTTTTTTATTTTCCCCCCGACTTCACGGGTGGCGCATTGGGATTGTGATGAGACACGAGACAGCAGTGTGCATTCTGTTGTGACTGTATATTATTAAACTGCATGGGTCTGGAGCATAAACAACATGTAGGCTACAGTACAGTAGCCTCCCTCGGCTCGGTCCCTCCCAGCCTTTACTCTGGCTGCCAGAGTGTTCCCCGATGCTGCGGTGCGGGGACTGGGAGCATACCATTACGGGAGGAGGGGTTTTCCACCCGGCCGCTGTTACTATTTTGCTGGCCCAAATTGATTTTGCAAAAGAAAAAAATCGTCCCGAAAAATCGCCTAATAAAAATATTCGGCGATTGGACTCGTACATTCGCGATTGACGATAGATTCGTATCGTCACCCAACCCTAGCTCAAGGACACTTCGACACCAACTGTGGGGGAGCCAGGGATCGAACTGGGAACCTCACGGTTCCCATCCGGCTGCTCTACCCCTGAGCCACAATGATTTGGGCATATCATATGGTAAATGGACACACACTGTACCTGGTGCCAACGTTGTAGATGTTGTACTGCAGGGTGAGGTCTCTGCCCTCCACAGCGTAGCGGTTCAACAGGGCCTTAGAAGCCAGCAGGCGAGCCCCCTCCTCTCCCGTTCCCACTCCCAGCACCGCCAACAGCACAAACACAAGCACAGTCCTCATCTGAAAACACACACAACCACACAGTTGAGTTAGGGCTGAAAAAATATCCATAATCAATCATTTAATTATAGAGTAGCAAACCTTATTTTAGGGCATATCATTATAGGCGATAATGATGAAAATCTACAAGCTCACACTGTGTCGCTATGCATCGAGCTGTGAGCTTGTACTCATATTTCACCGGTGTGCAGCGAAATATATGAGTATACACATGGACTTTGGAAGAATTAAGACTGGGGATTCTACTTGCAGTGGTTGCAAAAAGAATGCTCCAGTTTAAAGGCTTTGGCAAAAAAAAAGCTTTTTTACATTACAGTAGTAGAGGTTGCTAATCTACCTAGCCTACGTCTACAATTAAGCAGCCTAGCTAACACGTAGCATGTCTACATCGCATACACTGATAAGTCTTATCTCAATGCACTCAATTAATTAGAGTAGGCAGTTTTCAAAAATAACAATAAAAAATGCACTTATAAATCACTGGACTTGTACTAGTACACTGAGATTTGTACATCGGCTAGGGAAAAAACTAAGAAAAAAGACAAAAAAATACAAAAAATTAAATAAAATGCGTCAGGGTGAAACATAAATAAATCCACATTAGTAAACAATGTCATGAGTTAAATGTGAACGCGCTGCAGTGAATGGATCTCATCGTGAGACGCCTTGCCCTTTACGCTTACGTGTACTTGACTCGACCATTCAAACTGCTACAAATTGTAACATTTATACATTACACAACAACATCCACACCGATAAATGTCATTATACGTCTATGGATCCAGGCAGAGCGTCAAAACGTGGACACGTAATGTTTATTTTATGGTAAATAAAGCGTAAACACGGACGCTTACGTGTACTTGACTCGACCATTCAAACTGACAGTAGGCTACTACTACGGCTAAGCTACAAAATCGTCCATAGTTTTTCTACATTAAAACATTGTCCGCGCCTATCCATAATCTATTAAACGTGTTTAGGAATGTAGGCAGAGCGTTGAAACGTGTGTATTTAATGTCTATTTGAGGTAAAATAAAGAGAAAATGGAGGAGAAGGTTCTCACCGCTGCTCTGCTGTTCTGTTACTCCAATGTAGAAGGACTGAGCGAGGCTACGCAAGCGCACAAGGTGTGAGTTCGTGCTTTGATGACGTGTAGACTGGGATCGCTTCCGCTTCCCCGGGGTTTCACATCCGGTCTAGAGCGGATACGGAACCGGTTAGTTAAAGGACCGGATACAGTGGGCGGGCTCTAAGACCGGACGAACGTTTTAATTTAGGGTATTTGAAAAGAGTTTTTGATTGATTGATTGAAATATTTATTAACAGTTTGCAGAATTACAGTACATTTCTAGCACAACTCAATACAAAGACTGTGAACTGTGAGTGGACGACCCAATGAAGCATTACACTTGTTTACAAGCTTTTTGATTGATTGATTGAAATATTTATTAACAGTTTGCAGAATTACAGTACATTTCAAGCACAAACTCAATACAAAGACTGTTAGCGGGTCCACCTTGTTCAATTCATCAAAACATTTAGAGACGTACAAATAGACACTTCTATATAGCCAAAGAACAGAACAGGAATTCATCATAAAGGAAGTAAAAAAGGAAAAGAAACATATACAGTGAGGGGAAAAGGGGTAGGGGGGGGGATTACTATTTGATTGATTGATTGATTGATTGATTGATTGATTGATTGATTGATTGATTGATTGATTGATTGATTGATTGATAAAACCAGAAAAGGCACTATAAGACTTGTTTACATCAGGGATTAAATAGTAATCTCAAGCAAGGCTGCATGACGGCTTCTCAGTTAAAGTGGGTGACAACTGACAATATTATCACACAGAAAAATGAAATTACCTAGGTTCCATCCTGGAGGCAAATCTTTCCTGTGATAAAATGACCACCAATGTAATCAAAAAAGTCAACCAAAGAACAAGATTCCTGTGTATACAGGATTTCCTCACTGGTCAAGAAAAACACCTTGAAGAGTCAAGACCATAACAGGAGCCCTCATACAAGGTTTCTTCGGTTCATTCACCTCATGGTACCACAGCTAGCACCTCAAAGGCCCTTCAAACAAAGCTCCAGACTTCCCAAAACAAATTGGTCTGGTTTCTACTTACTCCTTACTCCCAGAACCCACCTGGCCATGGTGGCCACTGGCCACTTCACCCTCATGCCCATTTTGATAGGCTGGAGGGGGGGGTCTTTAACTTGAGCCTATTCTGGGTTGCACCATCATGGTCACTATCACCATCACCAGCAGAGGGAGGTGTTGTCTCTGTATTGAATGCTATATTTAGTTTGCATAGTACATTCATAAAGTTGTCATAACACTGCATCAGGGTTTATTAATCTCTTCAGCTCCACACCCAAAACAGAAATGTAGTGTCTCCCCACGAGAAAAATGCATTATGAATCAATCAATCAAACAAACACTCAATCAAACAAACACAATTGTGAAAAAGCAGATTATTCATAACATTCCTATAAAGTCATAAATAATTATGTATTATAGGCTAATCTACCCGACAGCACATACAGTCATTAAAATATGCCTCACATTTACGAGCTGCAACATTAAATATACTACTTTCAGTGCTTTGCTTTTACTCAAGCAAAGTTTTGAACAGAGGACAGACAATGTAAAGTTTGTAAACCATCCTGAGGCAAGCTAGAAGCTGTAAGATACTGTGCCTTTGTTGATTGATTGATTGATTGATTGATTGATTGATTGATTGATTGATTGATTGATTGATTGATTGATTGATTAACAGTATGCAGAATGGAATGGGTACATCAGGGTCTAATTTGCTCCCTTTCTTGTGCAGGGGGGTTACTTTGGCAACTGGCAAGTTTGAAATCTTGAGGGATGTGTTGATGGAAAGGTTTATTATGTGGGTGATGATTGGAGCTGGCTGAGTCTCTGAGTTTGTGGCTGCGGTCCTCTTGTCCTCACTGTGCACCAAAGGAAACTAAACACAGGAGTGAGAGGCGAGCTGAAACTTTCAGCTGAACCGCATCAGTTGAGCTTGAAAGGTGCATATCGGAAGAAAGTATCTACAGTATAGACTTGTGCAATAACAATGATATTCTCTTTTCTTTTGCACACAGAACAGATCTTTTGTAGGCCTACCGGTATGTGAACACGTGCAAATGATTTATTCATTTTATTATTTTGTACTTTTGAAGTGTTAGTGTCTCTCTCTCTCTGTGTGTGTACATTTGGGTATTTAGCAAAAATATGTTTTTGTTTTTTAAAGCTCAGGGCCTCATTTCCTTTGTGGTACTTTACCACACTGCCTTAATACCAAGAATAGGCTTGTTAGTTGTTACACAGGAAAGGTGTGCTATATCACACCTCACACCTTCTCACACAATGCTGCACACAGTGTACTTAGAACTAAAGAAACATTTAACATTTAACAAAACATTTAACATTTTGAGCAATGAATTTAACCTCATGCAATGTGTCATTTAATTGCAACTTGCAATAATATAAGAAATATCATCATATAATAAAGACAGCAAAGCAAGATAGAGTACAACAGTAATCTTTTTTTATGCCATTGTACTGGCATTATAAAGCATGATGAAGATGAAGTCTTTATGATGTTAAGTGTGGCTGTATTTTCTGGTCATGTAGGCCAGTGGTCCTGGTCGGGACCCCAGGAGGGATTTTGTTACAACCACACATTATTATTGCAGTACTGTATTTACAACTATAGGCCTACACAAATTATTATTTTATTTACTGTATCAGTCATTGCACACTCATTTTACCAGTGCAGAAGCAAATTCTATATAACCTAAAATAATGTATTTGAACCATGCACTTTGAACCTGGTGTCACTATTTTGGGTATCCTACCATTATAGGCGAACATTTTAAATGTATTATTATTTATTATTTTGTAATCTACAAGCCGAACACATCACTAGTACAGCACTAGTACAGCAACTTGCAATGGGTCTGGTCCACAAGATTCGATACACCACCAAGATACCCATGTACCTGTCTAGATACTTCCTTAATGTTAACGAAGTCCACACCCACAACACCAGAGGGAGTACAACGAACCATGTACAACCCAGATTCGGCACAAACAAGGGACTAAATTCTTTTCGCTCCTATGCCACCAAAATGTGGAACGCCCTACCAACTGTCATTAAGACATGCGAATCCCTTGACTCCTTCAAAACCGCTCTCAAAGGGCACCTACGGATGGCTGCAATTCGAAACTGGCCCCCGTAAAATCTGAATCCCCCCCCCGCCCCCCCCTTTTTTCCCCTCACTGTATATATTTATTTTCCCTTTTTACCTCCTTTTTGATGAATTCCTGTTATGTCTATAGAAGTGTCTATTTGTACGTCTCTAAATGTTTTGATGATTTGAACATGGTGGACCCTGTTGGAAACAAGTGTAATGCTTAATTGGGTCGTCCACTCACAGTTAACAGCCTTTGTATTGAGTTTGTGCTTGAAATGTACTGTAATTCTGCAAACTGTTAATAAATTCTTCAATCAATCAATCAATCAATCTATGTAAAACGTGTTGTTGTAGATCGACTATTTTCGGCGTGAATACTGCATGGTGCGCATTGAAATTTCGACTTGCCCATTGGCGTGCCTTGGGCACAAACAAGTTTGAGAAACCACTGCTGTGGAAATGGTTAAGTTATGCCTATTTTCTGGTCACATACACGACGGTTAAAATGAGGAGACATACGAGCAGAACTCCCGTTCTGCTGATGGAGAGAAGCACCAGGGTCTCCACGATAGTCAGCCTCCTTAATGTCCCCAACATCCAGCCTGCTTCCATTTCCAAAGAACATCTCCCCACAGAGGGTCAAACCACACACATAATGTCCAGCATCGGCAACAGTCACGTTCCTCACAGTGAGTTTGTAGGCGCAACTATACTGTCCAGTTCTAGGAGTTTTCTGGCAAGCTTCAGGCATACTCCCCTGTGTGTAAATAAGACCAGGCTGAGACTCTCCAGAGCTTCTGAATCTGAACCAGTAGACGCGGTGTTGTCCACCGCAGGTCTGGGTGTAGACAGTACAGGTCAGAGTCACAGAGTCTCCAGGCTGCGCTGACTCAGACACCGGCAGTTGGACGACAGAATTCGTGTTGCCCAGCTCCACACCTTTGAAAGTTATATATCATATTATTATACATCATGATTACTGACTGCTCTAATGTCACAGACGAAAAACAGTCTAAGTCCACACTATTGATCCATAATGTATAAATGATAGATATACGGGTTCAGGACAACGAGGCCTTTTCGTGGAGGGGTCAGAATGAAATTTGGACTTAGACTGTTTTTCGTCTGTGGTACTTAACAGCAATTAATTTACCTATTAGCCCTGAAAATTCAACATAATAGGTGAAATACATACCGTGTATCATTAGGAGGGTTCCTGGTCCAAATTCAGTAATGTCTGAATGACTTACTCCACAAAAGTATGTTCCAGTGTCCTCTGGTCTTGCATTTTTTATGTTAAGGTGGTGTCTAACTGTGTCTTGCTCAAGAGAAACACGACTGTCATTGTATCTGTCACAATAGTACATGTATCCATAAAGGTTTCTTATCACACAGTGGAAACCCTTCACTGCTGTCAATTTGTACCATACAATCCTTTGTACACTGAAGGATGTGTAACACTCAAGTGTAACATCGTCACCCACCTGCACTGCTTGAAATGGAAGCGGCTGAGAGATGTTCAGTTGGGCCACACCTGGAACAATAGAATTTATTTAATTTATGCATGTTTAATCTAAACAGTTTGATTATAAACATAGCATTTGATCTGATGAAGATCATCAGATCATCAGATGTCATCATTACATTTCCAAACAGTATGTATGAGCTTCATGTAAAAAAATAAAAATAAAATAAAACAAACAAATGTGACTCAACATTAATTATGATAATCCTTATTATAATTTTCTACTTTTATATATATATATGGTATTAAATCTGTTAATACTGTAAATGTGCTATACTCACATGTGTTAATTAGGAGGAAAAGTGCAAAGTATTCCATCTTTGTCCTGTTCAGAGGTTGAGTATTTGTGCTTGTGCATGTGCACTTTAATTTGACTGCAACCCTGGCAAAGGCATTGCCATTCTGAATTCATATCAGCTCTAACATGCATCTGATTGGCTCACCAGCTTCCTCCAGTGCATTTGATTGGCTGCTCAGAACAGTGGGGCATTGCGACCATAATGTCGCAGATTACTATGAAATCCTGCAAAACCTGTCTGTCCGTCACGCCACCATATATGGCCGTCGGTCTGTCACGCGGCACACCTCGTGACACGTCACGGCACCATATATGGCCGTCAGTCTGTCACACCTATGAAGATTGCGACACTGACCTCATCAAACTCTGGATATCCATACATGGAGAAGACTGGATCATCACCTAGATCTCCATATATGGAGCCGGCCAACAACTCTACATCGGACCTCAAACCTCAAACCCTTAGATCTCCATATATGGAGCTGACATTCCGTATATTGATCCTACCCCACCCATCCTTCCTCCCTTTTGACTGATACAGGCACGCCCCGGGCCCAAAGTTATTAGCACAGGCTGCGCAGCCGCGCCCGGCAGCCGGAGAAAACTAGAGTTCTAAACAGGCCCAAAAATGTAGGCCCGGCCCTACCTGGGCTCTAACTGGGCTGGTGATAATAATGATGATATAAACCTACGAAACCTGTCAGTCAATCAGTCCATCACGCCAAATCTGTCAGTCAGAACGTTACGCCTCGTGAAACGCTCCATATATGGCCAATACAGAATTCATTCCATATGTTCATCTGACCTCATCCACTCTAGCTGCTCCGCTGCCACCCTTAGATCTCTATATATGGAGCTGACCTGTTCTGACATTACATATGTTGATCTGACCTCATCAAACTTACCCCTTCCCTGATGTTTGAATCCAAGTAATCAATAACATACACAGTAGATCATCCACAGTAACAGTTTTTGTATTGTGTTGTGCTTTCATTTGAAATGTACCCATTCCATTCTGCATACTGTTAATCAATCAATCAATCAATCAATCAATCAATCAAGATAAAGCATTACACTTGTTTACAACAGGGTCCACCATTTTAAATTCATCATAACATTTAGAGATGTATAAATATAGACTTATATATAAAAATCATGGAAATCATGTAAGGAGGTAAAAAGGGAAAATAAGTATGGGAAAGTGGGTGGGGGGGACTCAGACTTTACTGGGGCCAGTTTGGAATTGCAGCAGGTGTCCTTTGAGAGCGGTTTGGAAGGAGTCAAGGGATTAACATGTCTTAAAGGCTGTTGGTAGGGCGTTCCACATTTTGGTGGCATAGGAGCGAAATTAATTTAGTTCAATGACATTAAAGAAGTATTTAGGTACATGGGTATCTTGGTGGTGTAGCGAATCTTGTGGACCAGACCCATTGCAAGATGTTGTTCTCTGTTGTCAACCCTAAGCCATTCCAGCCTGAAATCCTTTGGAATGTCCAGCATGACCATGCTGCAGTATATTTGCCAGCATCCACCTTGTGTTTGATGTGGTCACTCAAATAGAGGAGGCATGTGTCAGTGGAGTAGGATGTTCTGAAGCCAGATTGGAATTCGTACATTAGTTTTTTAGTGGCAAGATACTTTTCAACCTGTTCATAGACTATTTTTTCCATCATACTATCGAGATGGAGCTAAGAATAGAAATAGGGCGGAGGTTGCCGCGGGGTCTAATTTGCTCCCTTTCTTGTGCAGGGGGGTTACTTTGGCAACTGGCAAGTTTGAAATCTTTAGGGATGTGTTGATGGAAAGGTTTATTATGTGGGTGATGATTGGAGATGGCTGAGTCTCTGAGTTTGTGGCTGCGGTCTTCCTGTCCTCACTGCATGTATAGTCTGTGCACCAAAGGAAACTAAACACAGGAGTGAGAGGCGAGCTGAAACTTTCAGCTGAACCGCATCAGTTGAGCTTGAAAGGTGCAGATCGGAAGAAAGTATCTATAGACTTGTGCAATAACAATGATATTCTCTTTTCTTTTGCACACAGAACAGATCTTTTGTAGGCCTACCGGTATGTGAACACGTGCAAATTATTTATTCATTTTATTATTTTGTACTTTTGAATTGTGTGTGTGTGTGTGTGTGTGTGTGTGTGTGTGTGTGTGTGTGTGTGTGTGTGTGTGTGTGTGTGCGTGTGCGTGTGCGTGTGCGTGCGCGTGCGTGTGCGTGTGCGTGCGTGCGTGCGTGCGTGCGTGTGTGCGTGCGTGCGTGCGTGCGTGCGGGCGGGCGTGCGTGCAGAAATAGCCAAAATGACCCTCACAGATGAAGCGGACACTTTTTTATTCATTAAAATGCATACACATGAACATTTGGGTATTTAGTAAAAATATGTTTTTGTTTTTTAAAGCTCAGGGCCTCATTTCCTTTGTGGTACTTTACCACACTGCCTTAATACCAAGAATAGGCTTGTTAGTTGTTACACAGGAAAGGTGTGCTATATCACACCTCACGTTTCTCTTCTCACACAATGCTGCACACAGTGTACTTAAAACTAAAGACATCTAACAAAACATTTAACATTTTGAGCAATGAATTTAACCTCATGTAATGTGTCATTTAATTGCAACTTGACAATAATATAAGAAATATCATCATATAATAAAGACAGCAAAGCAAGATAATATAGAGTACAAAAGTAATCTTTTTTTATTGTTATAATACTTGTAGATCGGCTATTTTCGGCGTGAATACTGCATGGTGCGCATTGAAATTTCGACTTGCCCATTGGCGTGCCTTGGGCACAAACAAGTTTGAGAAACCACTGCTGTGGATAATGGTTAAGTTATGCCTATTTTCTGGTCACATACACGACAGTTAAAATGAGGAGACATACGAGCAGAACTCCCGTTCTGCTGATGGAGAGAAGCACCAGGGTCTCCACCTGGTTACGATAGTCAGCCTCCTTAATGTCCCCAACATCCAGCCTGCTTCCATTTCCAAAGAACATCTCCCCACAGAGGGTCAAACCACACACATAATGTCCAGCATCGGCAACAGTCACGTTCCTCACAGTGAGTTTGTAGGCGCAACTATACTGTCCAGTTCTAGGAGTTTTCTGGCAAGCTTCAGGCATACTCCCCTGTGTGTAAATAAGACCAGGCTGAGACTCTCCAGAGCTTCTGAATCTGAACCAGTAGACGCGGTGTTGTCCACCACAGGTCTGGGTGTAGACAGTACAGGTCAGAGTCACAGAGTCTCCAGGCTGCGCTGACTCAGACACCGGCAGTTGGACGACAGAATTCGTGTTGCCCAGCTCCACACCTTTGAAAGTTATATATCATATTATTATACATCATGATTACTGACTGCTCTAATGTCACAGACGAAAAACAGTCTAAGTCCACACTATTGATCCATAATGTATAAATGATAGATATACGGGTTCAGGACAACGAGGCCTTTTCGTGGAGGGGTCAGAATGAAATTTGGACTTAGACTGTCTTTCGTCTGTGGTACTTAACAGCAATGAATTTACCTATTAGCCCTGAAAATTCAACATATAGGTGAAATACATACCGTGTATCATTAGGAAGGTTCCTGGTCCAAATTCAGTAATGTCTGAATGACTTACTCCACAAAAGTATGTTCCAGTGTCCTCTGGTCTTGCATTTTTGATTGTTATGGATTTGTTATGGTGTCTAACTGTGTCTTGCTCAAGAGAAACACGACTGTCATTGTATCTGTCACAATAGTACACGTCTCCATAAAGGTTTCTTATCACACAGTGGAAACCCTTCACTGCTGTCAATTTGTACCATACAAATCTATGTACACTGAAGGATGTGTAACACTCAAGTGTAACATCGTCACCCAGCTGCACTGCTTGAAATGGAACCGGCTGAGAGATGTTCAGTTGGGCCACACCTGGAACATAAAGAATTAAGAATATAAATAATACAATAGAATTTATTTAAAAACATGTATGCATGTTTAATCTAAACACAGTTTGATTATAAACATAGCATTTGATCTGATGAAGATCATCAGATCATCAGATGTCATCATTACATTTTCAAACAGTATGTATGAGCTTCATGTAAAAAAAAATTAAATAAAATAAAACAAACAAATGTGACTCAACATTAATTATGATAATCCTTATTATAATTTTCTACTTTTATATATATACGGTAATACATCTGTTAATACTGTAAATGTGCTATACTCACATGTGTTAATTAGGAGGAAAAGTGCAAAGTATTCCATCTTTGTCCTGTTCAGAGGTTGAGTATTTGTGCTTGTGTGCACTTTAGTTTGACTGCAGGTATGGCAAAGGCATTGCCATTCTGAATTCATATCAGCTCTAACATGCATCTGATTGGCTCACCAGCTTCCTGCAGTGCATTTGATTGGCTGCTCAGAACAGTGGGGCAGTCATTGCGACCATAATGTCGCAGATTACTATGAAATCCTGCAAAACCTGTCTGTCCGTCACGCCACCATATATGGCCGTCGGTCTGTCACGTGGCACGCCTCGTGACACGTCACGGCACCATATATGGCCGTCAGTCTGTCACACCTATGAAGATCGCGACACTGACCTCATCAAACTCTGGATATCCATACATGGAGAAGACTGGATCATCACCTAGATCTCCATATATGGAGCCGGCCAGCAACTCTACATCGGACCTCAAACCTCAAACCCTTAGATCTCCATATATGGAGCTGACATTCCGTATATTGATCCTACCCCACCCATCCTTCCCCACCCGTCCTTCCTCTTCGATGTCTCCCTTTTGACTGATACAGGCACGCCCCAAAGTTATTAGCACAGGCTGCGCAGCAGCGCCCGGCAGCCGGTGAAAACTAGAGTTCTAAACAGGCCCAAAAATGTAGGCCCGGCCCTACCTGGGCTCTAACTGGGCTGGTGATAATAATGATGATATAAACCTGCGAAACCTGTCAGTCAATCAGTCCATCACGCCAAACCTGTCAGTCAGAACGTTACGCCTCGTGAAACGCTCCATATATGGCCAATACAGAATTCATTCCATATGTTCATCTGACCTCATCAACTCTAGCTGCCCCGCTGCCACCCTTAGATCTCTATATATGGAGCTGACCTGTTCTGACATTCCATATGTTGATCTGACCTCATCAAACTTATACCCCTTCCCTGATGTCTGAATCCAAGTAATCAATAACGTACCCCGAAGTTAAACTCACTTTGCCACTCCATTTGTCACTCATAGTAAGGGCATTTTATCAGGTATTTGACCAATCTGGGAACTAAATCGTTACCAAGAAATTTCAATGTGTTTCTAAAGGTGTCTAATAACATGTACTAAAAGTTTGAAATTCAACTCCAGTGGGAAAGTTGAGTTATTAGCATAATATGTGACCATACCCATAACATCCTATATATGGCAAAAAAGTCCAAATTTCATCATTCTTTAAGTAGCATGTGACATATGAAACTAGGGTGATTTCATGATTCTGAATCCATTCCAAGCATTAGTTTTGCACAAAAAACACTCCTTGGGCTAAATTAGGCCATATCCACTTGACCAAATGTGCTGACCTCATCACGTTTGTGTGGCCGTTTTCCTCCCAAGGAGTGTTTTTTGTGCAAAACTAATGCTTGGAATGGATTCAGAATCATGAAAACCCCCTAGTTTCATATGTCACATGCTACTTAAAGAGTGATGAAATTTGGACTTTTTGCCTTATATAGGATGTTAAGGGTATGGTCACATATTATGCTAATAGCTCAACTTTCCCACGGGAGTTGAATTTCAAACTTTTAGTAAAACTTATTAGACACCTTTAGAAACACATTGGTGAAGAAATTTCTTGGTAACGATTTAGATTCCCAGATTTTCATAGATTTCTCTTACTATCACTTTATATGCATGCACACACTTTCAAGATTTTAAAAAATGTTCAAAAATAGCACAAGCTTGTATAGCTGCTGTCAGGGAGAACTCCAACATTTTCATCTTTCAGGATTTTATTTTCCTTTTTTTAACAATGCAATACTGCCTCATCAAAGTTGGTTTTGTGACTTATAGGCCAATTGTCATTTACTTGCATGAGAGGGGGAGAGGTGGTGGAGTTAGCTGCTCTAGCAGACAGTTTGAGGGTCCTATGGAGAATGGAGTTAAGAGGTTTTGTCCGAAGTGCTTTTAAATAACCTACTTTTCATTGGTTCAATATTTTTTTAACCAACACACAAAGGTAAATAGCATTCATTTATGGAAAAAATAAAATAAAATAAAATTAGGTGATATCATATCATATCATATCATATCATATCATATCATATCATATCATATCATATCATATCATATCATATCATATCATATATATCATTAATTCATTCATATCATAGCCTATATATCATACCATATGTCATATCATATCATAAATCATATCCCACCCAGTGGTAGGGCATAGGCCACCATATACCATCATAGACTATATTTAAACTGTCATATAGCAGCCTCATGAGTCATGAAAGCATCACATAACACTGTGTGTGTGACTGTGTGTGTGTGTGTGTGTGTGTGTGTGTGTGTGTGTGTGTGTGTGTGTGTGTGTGTGTGTGTGTGTGTGTGTGTGTGTGTGTGTGTGTGTGTGTGTGTGTGTGTGTGTGTGTGTGTGTGCAAGAGAGAGAGAGAGATCAGAGAGAGGGTACCTACGGACGGCTGCAATTCGAAGCTTGCCCCCATAAAATCTGAATCCCCCTCCCACCCCTTTTTCCCATCACTATATGTTTTATTTTCCCTTTTTACCTCCTTTATGATGATTTCATGTTCTTTCGCTATAGAAGTGTATATTTGTACGCCTCTAAATGTTATGATGAATTGAACAAGGTGGACCCTCTTGTAAACAAGTGTAGTTTATTGGGTCGTCCACTCACTGTTTTTGTATTGAGTTATTATTGAAATGTACTGTAAAACTGTAATTCTGCAAACTGTTAATAGGCTATATACTTCAATCAAGCAATGAAAAAGAGAGAGAGAGAGAGAGAGAGAGAGAGAGAGAGAGAGAGCGAGATTGCGAGAGAGAGCGAGAGAGAATGAGTCAGGCCAGGGCAGGGTGTAAGTGTGCGCGCGCGTGTCCATGTTTGACCACACGGCTGTCCCTAGAGACCACTCCGTTCAAATGAATGACCCCACCACCGGCGGACCCCCCTCTCTCACAGTCACAGCCCGGACTCTGTGATTGGTTGAACCGGGCCCAACCTACCAGGAAGCAGTTTATCGTGTCCATTCACGCTCCCGCGACAACGCTGCATAACTAATGAGCCGTGACACTCCCACCCCGCGATAACGCTGCATAGCTAATGAGCCTGGTTGACCGTGAGGTGCGCGTACAGAGAGTATGGTCAAAGTAGCTTTGGACGTGATGACCAGCACACTAGGGGACCAGCCAGCCCGGATTAAAAAACAAACAAAAAACAAAACAATAGACATGATGATTTGATTAACTAGAATCTCTCCTTTCCAGCTTTTATTACCAAAGACAAACACAATATTTCGCTGGAATACTTTTTTCAAAGCTTTTTGATCTTGGGAGGTTCGAGGGGGAGACAAGACGACGCTTGACACCAAAGAAAGCCAGATCCAAACAACCAAAAAAATGATACCGAGGTTTTTACTCGCTTGTTTGGCGACGTGTGTCTGTTTGAGTGAGTATAAATTTAAAGTTTTTTCTTGGCTTCAAGCCAGAGACAAGTGTCGCTGCTGATGTTAGCCTAGATGTGATGAGTGATGACACGGATCGCACCTGCGTTCGAGCGACTGTCCCGTTGCTATTTATTGGGTTGTAAAGGAAACCTTTCTTTGGCATATAGGCTGTAAATTGTGAACTTGCACTTAAATGCATATCTGACAATGTAATGAGCTGTGATTGAGCTAATTACCGAAATAGATCATTGCGTTCCGTGCGCTCCTTTATCTGATGATGGTAAAGGAGGATTTGGGGCATTATTTATTTATTATATATTGTGGAAATGTGTTATTTAAGTTTGAGTTGTATATTACAGACCATTGGTTTTCAAGAATGTCAATTAAGGATCAAGGATGTATTTGTCCGGGCGGGGACCCCCATCTGAAATGATTTTGAGCCATATAGAGACCCCCATAAGAGTAAAGTCCAGTAATTGGAACAGTTTTTGGAACAGTTTGGAAAAATATTCTATTAGGATATTCATAAAGCCAGGCAGGCAGTCATGATACAATTGTTAAATTTTTTAATGCTGTGTTGCTTTGTTTTGTTATATCAGCTGCCCTTGCATAAGTGATCCTTGCATGCAAATCCACCTGCTTCTGTTCTGTGATGCTCTCTCAGTCTGCACAGCTATAGGGCTAAGGACAGGTAGCCTCGGAGCGGTTTTCATTCTAAAGGACAGGCTACTTGCCATGAACGGTGGATTGATTTGAGGAGACACATTCAACTAAAGTATATACATAGGCCTGCTGTTTTATCTAATTTTGAATCATTTCAGATTTGTGCAGGCAGGCTCTATGTCAGTTCAGAGTCCTACAACTAAACCACTCACATAAAAGCAACATATTTGCTCATGACAATCGACATGATTTAGGAAAAGATCAAGTTTGAAAAGTTTCAAGGTCAAGTATTGCATGCATGGGACAATGTGGACATGGCACAGGACTTCAATCTGTATATTGATTGATTTTAGGAAATGTGACCATGCATGCAGGCTTTTTGTTAATACTTTAAGGACTAAGATTGTTCTGTTCAGAATGTTGCATTTGTTTTATTATTTAGGCTTGTGTGGTTTCCTTTGTGTGTTATTATAGGGGGTTAGATCACTGTTTCCCAACATGGGTTCTGGGGACCTCCAAGGGGACCAATGGACCAGTAACTCTGACAGTGCACAAATAGAACCAAATGGTCCCTTAGAGGTCTGCAGTGCACAAATGGAATTGGTGCCATTTGCACACTGTCAGACATAAATAAATAAACACAATGCATTTTACAGTGTATATATTGGGGGTCCCATTGATGAATAAAATGGTATATCAAATGGTAATGCATGATCAAACCATGCAAGTGGTCCTTATGAAGTAAAACGAATAAATAATATCAATAAGAGATTCACCGGTATAGCAGAGCAGCAGCCTTTTGTTTATTTGTGTTCCCACCATCACCCAGCCGGGGGGGTTAGGACCAGTGACCTATGACCTTCCGGGGTTTTTTGGCTGTGACTATGACCAAGGAGGTGTGGTGGGGATGGGGGGGGCTAACCTTTGGGGTCCGAGCAGAAGGGACCAGAAAAAAGTCAGAGAGACAATAGGGTGACCCCCCCCCCCCCCCCCCCCCAACCAACCAGACCCCTTCCCTGACCTGACCCCTGCACCCCCTCATCTCCATAACACTGGCCGACACCCCCGGATTGAGACCTTATTAAAGACGTACGTGTGTGTGTGGGTGGGTGGGTGTGTGGAGTGGACACGGTCACGGGCAGCTGTAGGGGGGGATTACCCTGGACACACGCGCACGCAGATACACACACGCGCGCACACACACTGGTGTGACTAGAGCTCCTGGCTAACATCTCTATTCTCTATTCGCGGAGACAGAGGTGGCTTATGCTAATGACGAGGGGACTTTGTGACAGCCCATGTCACAGTCTGACGGTCCCAATCCAAATCCGTCTGACCTAATGGGGTTTGCTGCTGTTTGTCCACAACACTGACCTGACCACAAAGAAAGCACGAATATCGTCACTGACGGACGGGAGTGGAAACTGGAAACGCTGTCACTCCAAAACCGTTACTTTTCAGGAAATGGTAAAAAAGGATAAAAACACACATGTGTGCACACACACACACACACACACACACACACACACACACACACACACACACACACACACACAAGGACATATAGCAGATCTGCTATTCTTTGCTGCTCTTGAGCAACACTGTTGTAGAACGAAATAGGACATTAAACCCCCAACCCCCTCAGAAAGCTGAAACATGGAGATATGAGGTTTCTGCCTGAAACGACATGTCATGACTCATGATGTTTAATTTCTTCTGATTTCAGTATAGGCTATACTATATGGTTTAGTTCACTTACAGGTATAGTTGGTTCACTCAGTCAACACGCAAACTTTCCAGGGAGAGACACAGACATTTTTAAGACATAAATGCTGCCATCTCCAAATGAGCATCATGAGTGAGGACCAGTTATATGAAGATGGTGTCAATGTGTGCGTTGACAATATACTGACTACTGTATGCTTGCTTGCACGTGCATGGCTCTGAACAGAATCTAAATTGAACACACCCATTATTAATTTGATTAGCTGCAGCTGTGGACAGTTCAGAAACCCACCTATACCAGTGGCATCATCGTTTGGAAGTTTTTCTTCTCTGTTTTTTCTTCTTTTTCCCCCCCCCAAACAAATTGTTAGATTTTGATTTTGATTCATGCCAGAACAATATGGCTTCCATTATAGCATGCTAACTTTCCAGAAATAGAAAGCCTGCAGTTTCTATTAGCTTAGTTGATGATGTCACTGCCCGGTAGGCGGCTTCCTGGGCCTCCTCTGAGAGTAGACAGAAATGGTACCATATTATCATGAGCATTATACAAAGATAAGTTGTCTATAGTAGCTCTGTCTGTGAATAACTATAGTCCATGGTTTTCAGAAAGTATACCTATTTCCTGTTCCGGTTCATTTTCCCATAGTTTCATTTGATTAGCTCAGCAGCAGATTTGAACTGGAAGCACATGTTGAAGGTGTCTGTGTGAGCGATGATATTATATACCAACAACCCTGTATACTGTATGTGTATACTATAAGTTTAACAGCCTGAGGAAGGTCCGGAGGGACCTTCCTCATTAAATAAGACAATACTCATGTACCAAGCAAATACACAGTGTGCGGGTGTACCTTATTGCTTTCATTGATGTCCACTGGCCTATACGCACCTGTGCATACGCCTAATTTCTAGGTGTGCGAAAGTTTTCTCCTACAGTATACTATAACAGTAAAATTACTTTCCCGGTTTTAATGGGTTAAGTCTTCCAGGGGCCCCAGTGGCCCCCACAAGGCTTTCTGATTTTAATGACATTTCCCTAATACAAAGTCAGTGCGGGCCCCTTCTGTTTGGCCCCTGTGCCTCTGTGATTGGAACTTGGAAGCTGGACACACACACACACACACACACACACACACACACACACACACACAGGGAGGTGGGCTTTTCCCATCACATTGGACATTATTGCTTATCGATCGGCAGAGGGACTGGGGTGGGGGGCGGTGGTGGAAGAGAAATACTATTTCTCTTTTGTTACTTGAGTAAAAGTATCATTACCACAATACAGAAAGACTCTGTTACATTAAGTAAATGGCCTGCATTCCGTATTTGACTTGAACGAAAGTATATAAAAGTTTTTGGTAGTAAGTGCTAGCATTTTTCAATATTTCTCGATCTTCTTCGAAAATAGCCAAATTATAAAGTACGGTTTAAGTGGTTAGTGCATGTTTCTGTATAAATTAACTAAAGTTGTATACCTGTATCGTACAATATGTTTTCCTCTGAGATATAGTGGAGTAGAAGTATAAAGTAGGCCTATACACAATTTAAATAATCATGTAAAGTGAAAGTCAAAAATTCTACTTAAGTACAGTAAATGTACTCTACGTCCATGGTGGTGGGGGGCCGCTAACACAAATCAGAGAGCAGCCAATCTCCCAATGCAGATGGGGAACATCTTAGCAGGGAGTCCCATGGGTGCATGCCACCCACCATCAATCAATGGCCACAGCCCTGCTGTCGATAGGTTAAAAAATTGAGGATTGGCTTCTGAAAAAGTGATTATTTTTTCTCTCCAAACAATAAGCTCGCATTTAACCACTTAAACCCCATACTTAGTTGATCAGATTCTCAAGGACTCAATATACAAGGACTTGTCCTACTTTTGACCTACACCGTATACGCTAAATCACTTCCGTGAAAATAGCAGAGCTTGTAGATTTGCAATTTGTGCCGATTGTTAGCCCCACAAAGCCGTGATTTCCATAGAGCCATCAACAGAAAAGCTTGCGTTGTAAAGTTGTAGATCTGCTGTTTTAGCAGAAGTTTATTTCCGCTGTGCAATCTATTTATTTTTGCTGAATGCATGAAATTAATGTTATTGTATTTTCACCTGTTATGGTGCCAGGCCTAGAATAGAGATGTTGTGGTCAGTATCCAGATGCTGTGGCCCAGGAAACCCCTTCAGGAGTCCTTGACGGGGCTCCAGGGGGTCCCCAGCTAAATGATTGATTGAAATGAACCAAATGGACCCCTGCAACTCTGGGAGTGTACAAGGGAAACCAAATGGACCCTTCCAGGTCTGCAACTCTGAGTGTGTACACTAAATGGACCCTCTGAGAGTGCAGGTGGAACCGAATGGGTCTGTACAATCTCAAATTAGCATCACAGATTTTACAGTGATTAGAAGAAGAAAAACACCAATAATCCCAGTATCCCACCATGCCAACATTGAGGTGGGCCTGTTTCACCTCCGCTCTACTCTCTCCTGGAGTGCAGAGGCTGTTTAGCTCGACTTTGAACTTGCCATATGACTGACAATAGCAATCAATGGCTTTAAACAAAAGGGCCCGGGCAGTGCACCTAGCACCCAGGATACAATAGTATGTTTGCGTAGCGTGGCGAAAGGAACTTGGTTTGAGTTTAACTCCTATTAGCCGGACAAAGGAGTCAACCCCCAGGCAGAGTTTTTGGGGGGCTACACACCCTCCACCCAGCCATGTTCCATGCCACTAGCCTCTCCTCCCGGTCCGTGTATTCACAGCTTTGTTTAAACTCACCCCCTCCCTGCGTAATGGATACATGGCAGGAGGAGGAGGGACCCGCTATAGCTGCTCATGCGCTACCAAGTGGCTTTTCTGGAAGTGTGTGTGCGCAGTGGTGGAAGAAATACTCCACGGATGAAACACTGATTTGATGTACTTACGTAGGAGTAGGAGTAGCAATGGCAACCATTTAGATAGATACTCGAGTTACTCGAATAAAAGTAGGCTACAAAAGTATTGGCATCTAAATATAGGCTACTTTAGTGTACCAAAGTAAAAGTAGAGCCTCAAATTAAATGTAATAATAATCAAAGTATGATAGGGCTTACGGCAGCCTTTGGATCAAGACTATCATAGATTTTATCGAGTCTGACATTTGCTTTCGTATCTATGATCGTCTTGGTATACCTCCCTATACTTAGCCACGGATGTTAACACGGCATTCGGAACAGCGTTCAAACCTCTGTTACAAAATAACTTGAATAACTAGTAACAGACGTTTTCAAGTAATTATAGTTGATTGAAAGTATCATTGGCATACTCAAGCAATGTAAAAGCACTTCAAATTCACAAAACAATTGTGAATGCATATGCTTAATAGTTTCAACCCCTTAGCTTACAGTTTTTATTTAGCTGGAACAGAAAAAAGCTTTACTTCCAGTCTCATGATTGCATTATCTTTCTTCATGCAGAACAGTAATGACGTCACCTGACATAATGGTCACAACCTGGTGATTTCTGTTAACCATCAGACAGCACAGTTAAGAGTCTCCATCCGTCTGATCAGAGACAGATAGATAGATAGATAGATAGATAGATAGATAGATAGATAGATAGATAGATAGATAGATAGATAGATAGATAGATAGATAGATAGATAGGTCCATTTGGTTGCATTTGAACACTCAGAGTTAAGTACACGCCAATAGCCCAGTGAGTGACCACATCATACATGCATGCTATCCCTATCCCTCAGAAACACTCTCCTCCCCATCTCTCTCTCTCTCTCTCTCTCTCTCTCTCTGGCTCCTGGGTGTCAAGGCCATGGTGCACAATGTGTGAAGTTCACATGCAGCTCTCTAGTAAACAATGGGCTGAGCAGGGCAACGAAAGGGATTGGGGAGGGGTGGGACACACAAGCTGTCCTTCCATCCATCTCCCTCTGTCCTCCCCCCATGCATCCATTCCGCCTCCGCCACCTCTCTCATGACCCTCAAGGGGCTAGGGGTTACCACCATGCAGCCCTGCGGTACTAGTGGGGGTCGGTCGGGTCCCTCGCTCGCTGGACAGCCAGCCCCCATCCCTTCCTCTCCTAAAAGAAATCTAAATTTATCGCACCCTCCGCCACCCTCATCAACATTTTGTTCATCCCCAATGCTGCACAGACTCAGTGTTGTTGTAGGGTGAGTTGTCATCGGCGTATAGACGTACTTTACGAGTAGTTAAATGCAATTTCACAACACAAGGTGTTGTGAGCTTGTAGATCTGCTATCTTTTCTTCTTACATTATTTGACAATTTGGCTTTGTTTGACCAGTTTTTATAGTATAGTTTGTTGATTACTTTTAATGCAGTAATACCCCCCCCCCTTTTTTTAGGTATTACAAAGGTCTTAAAAGTCACTTAAAATGGTCACTTCACTGTTGTCTGGGGACCCCCAGAATGTCACGTGGGGACAGGTTGAGAACCACTGTACTATAGCAGCAATCGTAATAGCACTGAAGTATTCACATCAACATGACAAATGTGCAAGATACTATACATGTTTTATAACAACAGTTACCTGTATTCTTTATACTACAGCAGCAGTGGTAATGTTCAACAGTACATTTGTGCAATGTTGGCTAAGCTTAACAAGAGCAGTACTAAATTGAAAGCATTTATCTTATAAACATGGACAGTACTAGTCCTCCCAGTAATTACACTGTGAGAGTTACTTTGGAGTTATTATGATTATTTTTATATACAGTATAGTTTTGCATTTGCAAAACTTGATTTACTTAAATTAATCAAACATTGGAATATTGGAACAAGAAAGCGACAAAACAAAACAATAAACAAGAACATCTGCATGAATTCAAGCCTTCATGGGGTGAGGAATTTGTGGGTGAACTATCCCTTCTATGGAGGTTCTTTCCTGCCTCTTGGCCCTGGCTTTTCATCCGTCATGCGTGTTGCTGCTGCCTCGGAGGCGTGCATACGAACTGATTAGGAGTCTTAACGTCTGAACGCAGTCAAACCACAAAAGGAGGGAGCCCTCCATCGATCTCTTTGTCAATGCCATAGTGTGTCAAGGCCGGTGCACATTTCAGCAAGCTAATTCAGAGTGCGCTATTGAGATGTATATTTTGGTATCGCCATTCAGAGAGGCTTTCTTTAAAAATCTTAACACCAGCCCAAAAAGGGAACTCAAACGGACGGAAGTCATGCTATGAATATGATAATAACTGATTGAAATGCAAAAACTGGCTTTGGCTTTGAGATTTTGGGGGAAAATTGAAAAGCAACTTCGTAAGCATCGAGGGTCCTCCTAATTCCTCTGAAACCTGTGAAAAACACATTTAAACATCAGCTTCTTAATACTACACAGTAAACATCTCACTCCTATAGTTCCTAACTCCAAAGAGTGTACAAATGGTACCATGGAGTTAGCCTATCCAAAAGCAAATCAGGCTGTAAGGATTGTAGCTCCCGTTATGTCCTTTATCAAGCAGCTTTATGGGTCCATTTGGTTAAATTTCTGAGTTAAATGAACGCTGAGGCTTTTACATTTACAGTGTGGCTCGGGGGGTCCTGTATCAAATGGGGGTCCGACCCGTGGTCTAATGCATATCAACAAAATAAGGTTGAGAATCGTTGCATAAACCAAACCATAAAGTGTCCTTGTGTGACATAACCCTGCTTACAGTATGTCCACTCCGCATATTAGAAACACACACACACACACACACACACACACACACACACACACACACACACACACACACACACACACACACACACACACACACACACACACACACACACACACACACATACGCCTGCCTGCTTTATAGGAGATTGACACTGTTGGGTCCCTAAAGGTCTCGGTGCCAGGCGTTCGATAAGCATTGCTCTAACCTGGGATGCAAGCCCCCCCGCCCCATCCCCATCCCCATCCCATGTCCCCCCATTTCCCTCCCCCCAGGGGTCTCTGAATCTCATCACTGGCCATGCAGCCAGCAGAGACAAGGGACAGCAGGCTAGTCAGAGTGGTGGGGGGGGGTTATATCAGTTCATCCAGGACACAGCTGAGCTGGGCCGGTGAACCCAGGGTCCCATTTAGGGGAGGGGGGGATATGGTGGTTTTGAGGGGGCTCCCTCCCTGGTGCTGAGTCATTTGTGGGATCCCCACCCCTACACATCAAAAATGGACGATGTAATTGCGGTTGGGCAGAAACCTTGTAATCTCCATATTTCACCTTTTTTATGTTCTGCATGCAAATAACCGCCAATGTCCACCATCAGAGTGAAAATTGCCTGGCCTTAATAATCCTATCATGAGTTGCATCTTTTGAAAATATTGCTGCAAGGTTAATATTAATGGGAACATACAAAACCGTGTAATCTGTAGTGTACACAGAAGACACTCAATCTAGGGTATTGCTTGCTGTCATTGGCGTGTTTGTGTGTGTGTGTTACAATTAAGCAATATTACACGAGAGGGTGTGCTTTACCAACATTAATACACGCCTGCGTTGTTGCAGGAACGATCAGCTCTCAGGGCGAGTTCCATATACAGGCAGCGCAGAAGTGCATTAATGAAAGTTAAAGCACACCCTTGTCCCACAAATGTCTCAAGAAAATCGCTAGCCTAAACCCAGTCGGCTGCACTCTGGGAGAACAGATCAGCTGATTTTTATGTTTTGATTAGGCGTTCGATCATCGTTTAAGCACGGCTATAGAAGGCTGTTTCAACCAATCAGATTGCTTCCTCGAAATGACCTGTTGTATAATGGTTTTGTGAGATGGAAAAACTTGGTGGATGGAGAAAGCTTTGCCTAGGATAATGATAATTCAAGCTTTCCATGCTGTGTTGTGGTGAGTTAACATTGTTTAATACAATTAGATTGTGTGACTTTTCTGTTTGGATGTATGGGCCATCAAGCCCATACATGTGTTCCCACACAACTTCCGGTTAAGATGATGTCACACGCATAGCCTCTATTGGCGGAAGTTAAAGGACGTGGCTCCCTTTATGGAGACACAAAAGAGACTATTTGTGTCTCCATAGGGTGGTCATCCACTACTGGTCATCAAATTATTAGCATGCGACGAAAACGAACTATCCCTTTAAAACCACGAAGAATTCAGTTGTGTAATACCTTGAAAGTGTTCTATCATGGAAGGTGCATAATATAGCATGATTCTGACATCATATAGAAACAGCTGCCATGAATAGCACTGCTGTTGAGGACTATGTTTTATGCATGCGTGCATTGATTTACCTGCTTGGTATGGATATGGCCTACATGGAGGAGGGCAGTAGAAAAAATAAAACCACACCCGTGTGAAGTGAGGGGCGCTCTTATCATCGTACATCATCATACATCATCTCATTCCGGCCAATCAGAATTTGCATCCTCACCTTCGTCTTCAATGTTCGTGTTACGCAATGTTTGTGTTTACACAAACACAGCGATGTCGCTTGTATGCGCGCAATACGCACTGCACGTAAGGCAACACGCCGAGGGGGGAAACAAAATGTGCCAAAAAGTGCCAAGCCGACAACTATTTTCTCTGCCACGTTATAATGAGCGTCCGATCTGCATGAGGAAACCCAGCGCTCTCGTCGGGAGGGGGGGCAGCAAAATATAGTACGAGTAGGGTCAGCAACGTGCCAACGTCCCTGCACAAACACTCACAATTGTCCATTCATTGTCAATGGCATTTAATGTTTGTGTTAGGACAAAATTTGGGTTACACACACCAAAAGCTGGACCTCAAAAATAGAGATGACCAATACCATTTTCATTCCCGATACTGATCCGATGTGTAATTTAAACATCACACCTGTGTGAAGTGAGGGGCAGTCTTATCATCATACATCATCATACATGTTATGATGATGAAATTACATGGTATTGGAATGGCATATAGTGCTGACTGGCATACTCTGTGATACCAATTTTAGGTTTTACCACGCGGGTATTGGTATTGGAACAGCAAAAAGGTTTTTAACTTTTTTAAGTTCCTGGGAGTTTGTTCAAGATATGTGGAGCATAAAAACTGAATGTTTAGTTATGATTCTCAGGCCAGAAAGCAGACCGTGTATGTTAATTGAATAATCGAGAAGCAGATAAAGAAGGAAAAAAATATATGTATGTGTGTGACTGTGTGTGTGTGTGTGTGTGTGTGTGTGTGTGTGTGTGTGTGTGTGTGTGTGTGTGTGTGTGTGTGTGTGTGTGTGCGTGTGCGTGTGCGTGTGCGTTCTAGTTCTTACTGTACATTTCAAGGAATTGATATTAAAAAATGGTAGCATACAACAATTGCTTATAGCTTATAGAGCTGCTATTTTCACTATGTAGTTTTCTACATAATCGTAGACTATGCAGGTCATCAAATTATTGGCTTAGGAATGCAACAAAGAACTAACAAAACTCTTGAATTCAAGACTTCATGTGGTGCGTAATACTCCTTTAAGTAAAAAAAACAAAACAATAATAAAATACCTTTTCCACCACTGCCAGTCTACAAGCTCAGACTCAGAGCGCTTGAGCTTATAGCTAATTTGGCAACGAGATTTAGTGTAGCAGAGAAAAAAGTGGACCAAGTACGATTTAAGTGTACTATTAAGGGTTTAAGTGGTCAATAAAGGAGCACATCGCCCAGTTTCAACTTCATCTTCATATAATTTGTCCTTACATTATAGTGAGGACCAATTATAAATGACCACCCCCCCCCCCCCCCCACCCCCCCCCCCCACACACACACACACACACACACACACACACACACACACACACACACACACACACACACACACACACACACACACACACACACTCATTGTAAGATGGCACCATTTCTGTCTTTCACTCTGTGTCTCATTGGGGGGCTGTGGACAGTCCAGAAACCTGCATTGACATTGTCGAAGGGGATTCCAAGCTAATAGAAACTACAGGACCGCCAAATTAATATGTATTTGGCTGCTCCATGGACCCCCATTTGAAAATACTGTATGTTGTGCCAGCCTTCCAGGGACCCCCAGAATAGAAGATTTGTGTTTAAAGAGTTTGAAATAATCCCCAAATATATGTTTTCAAGAATTGTCAAAATGTTTGAAAAATATAGCTCACAAGGTGTATCGTTGCGGCACCTTGTGAGCTTGTGGATCTGCTATATGTTGAATATCCAAAAATGTGGTCAAACTAGTTAAACTAATTTTGATGCTAGATTCTCCTTGGGACCCTCTGGAACCACCTCAAGGGCCCCTGGGAGTCCCCAGACCCCACTTTGAGAACTAGTGGCCAAAACATGGAAGATGTGGGTTTGCGTCGCACAAAGTGACCAGAACAGAGGTGGCGCTGCTAAACAGCAGATGCTGCTGCAAAAGCTCCTCGTTTGAACTTGATCTCGCGTCACGCAAGTTCAAGACTAGCCCGCTGTCCCTATCATCATCACCTTTCAACAACAGCTGGGAGGGAGACAGCGGCGACTTACGATGGCGGGGTCACTCTGTGCAGGGGTGCTTCGAATTTGGGGACATACATTGCTCACGGTCAACCCCCCAAAATATAAAACACAACTAAAGAAAACGAGGAGAAGGCGATTGTCCCCCAAGGTCAAGGCGAGAGAAGGGGACCGAGCGACTGGGTGTCATGGGAAAGTCACCTTAGGAGGATGGGTGAAAGGGGACAGGGGAGCGGGAGGGGTCGGAGGGGATGCATAACAAGGGGCAGATGGCGGTATTAGCGGGCGGCTGCACGATGGCTGATGGGAGTTTTTTTAAAGAGGTTTGGGGGGTTAGAATTAAGCATCATCGCAAAGCTATTGTTGTGCGTTATTTGCAGCTGGTTCAATAGCAGGCTCTCCTCACTTGACCCCGGCGTGGAAACCCATGACCACCCATCCTCCCCCAGGTCCTGTATTGTTCTCACCAGTGGAGGACGAAATTCTTTAAATTAAAATGTCTTCTATATCCCAACAGAAAAACGTATGTTGCTATATGTTAGCGGTTCTGAATTGTTTTATTGGATACGTTGATGTTATGTAGATATGATATGTTGTTTGACCGCGGACCATGCTGTAGCAATGCCACGATATAGAGTAGACGCTGTGAAAGTGAAAGTCCTGTAACTTAAGAGTTAATTGGTATCGAAACATATACTTAAAGTATACTTAAAGATATTCTGCTGCTCATTATGCAGCAGAATATCTCATTTCACAATTCTTTATTCCTAAAGTGTTCGAAACGTGTCAAACTCTTTAGAAAAATAGCATATCTATAAGCTCGTAGATCTGCTATTTTTGAATGGACAAAGGTATAACATAGGGCTTAATTGGTTCCGGTATGTATTAATACATTAATAATCAAAATCTACAAAGTAACTTTTACCTGCAGTTTATAAATAATTATAGTGCAGTGAAAAGTACAATATTTGCCTATGGGATGTAATAAAGTAGTACAAAAATAAAATAAAAAGGACAGTAAAGTAAAAGTATCTCAAGATTTACAAATCAACAGTCATGTTTGACTTGTCACTGACTTATACGAGTACAAGCAGTGATGTGTTGTTGTGCAACATGCATGCAAGTAAGAGAATACATAATAATAATAAGGGTATAGTAATAATAATAATAATAATAAGGCAAGGGTAATAATAATAATAATACACATTATTGTCTCAGACAGGTACATTAGCTTACTTATACGCATCAGATCCAGAAGTGTGTGGGTGATTGTACTTGAGTACTTGACAGTACTTGAGTAAATGTACTTCCACCACTTCTCCCCCAAGTTTCCTGCATTGTTCTGCTGTTCCCTGGCTGGGTGGGTCTGCACCATTTGGCTGCTATTGAGACCAGGGCAAATTTTTTTTTGGGGGGGGGTCATGTGTGAAAGACTGTCAATCAAGTCTGATGGTTTTGTGTGTGGAGTGAAAATGGCCCCATAATGTTTCTCCATCCAGGTCTCCCCCTTTATCAGCCTTTATATCACTGGGTCTCAACGTGGGGTCCTGGGACCCCCCAGGGGGTCCTATAGACAGGCGGTCCCCATGCAACTCAATGATTGATATAGCAACCAAATTACCCTGTCTCTGAGAGTCTATTGACCCAAATGGACCGATACCGGTCTGTAACTCTGAGAGTGTACAAATGGAACCAAGTTGAAGGGTCTGTAACACTGAGAGTGTACAAATGGAACCAAGTGGAAGGGCCTGTAACTCTGAGAGTGTACAAATGGAACAAAGTGGACCCTTAAGAAGAGTCTGTAACTCTGAGAGTGTACAAATGAAACGAAGGGGAACCTTAAGGGTCTGTAACACTGAGAGTGTACAAATGGAACCAAATGAACCCTTTCGGGTCTCTAACTCTGAAGGTCCTTTCAAACGGGCAGTGATGAACGCAGACTGGATCAACACAGGTCTGCTCCAGATCTGCTCATGAGGGGCGTGAAAACGCAAGCGTAAAAAGAAAAGCTAAACAGAATCCAGGTCTGGTGAGTCGTGGGACAATTTCACGGGACCGCACACACGTAAATACGCTTGCGTTGTTGCCCCTCAACTTCTCTGCTCGTATACAGAAAAAAAACGCAGGTCTCATTGAAAATGAACTATAGGCGCGTTAAATCACTGCCCGTTTGAAAGGACCTTTAGTGTATACAAATTAAACAAAATGGACCCTTACGGGGTACTGTACTTAAGGATAATTTTGAAGTATTTGAAGTAAATTTCAAACTTTACTCTTCCTTCTGGATGAGCTGAAGGAATCGGTTCCAGGAGGTGGGCTGTGTGGACCCTGTTGGCAGGACTGTTAAAGGCACGGCTCAGGATAGAACATTCCTATTATAAAATGGTGGACAATGTCGAGGACTTATTCTGTGTAACGTAAAGTGGGCATTAAGGGGAGTATTGTGTACAGTGGGGGATCATGATGAACTGCTCTTCTCTTTCTGATCTGGTTTTGGAGGCTGGCGTGTTAATGTGACTTGTTTCCTTTTGCTCACATATAAGTTAGGCATGTAGTAGGGCCGCCCTAGTGTAGTGGTTAGAGCATATGCCTTTCATGCGGAAGGTTGTGGGTTCGAACCCTGAGGTCGCAACGGGTTCCTAACACCAGATTGAATGGGTTCAGATCTGAGCCAAGTCTCCTGAGGAGGCGCGTCTGAAGCCTGTCCTGGACGGGGTATGCGGACGTAAAAACAAATCCATAAGTTAGGCATGTAGTCGAGTTCATGTAATGGTCCGTACAACCCGGCAGTGCTTAATAAAGGACCCTTTAAACTCAAATCTCTCTTTTTCTCTCTCTTTCTCCTCCCGCCAGACGTATGTCGATCGTCCGAGCTGGCATTCCTGCTGGAGCCCAGCGACGTCATCGCCGTGAGGGACCGGCCCCTGATGCTGGACTGTCGGGTGGAGGGCGGCGAGGGTCCCATCATGGTGACGTGGCGGCGCAACGGCGTCCCGGTGCCCACCGGCCCGCGGGTGCGCGTGCTGGCCAACGGAACGCTGCACATCCAGAGCTTCCAGAAGCGGCGGGACGGCGGCGACCCCGGCGCCGGCGAGTATGACTGTGCCGCGCAGAACCGCTACGGCATGCTGGTCAGCCGCAAGGCCAAGGTCCAGGTGGCATGTGAGTCTCACACACACGTCTGTATGGGCCATACGGGCAAAGGCTGGTGACATCAGGGATCCACATACTGTATGGGCATAAAAGGGACACAGGCAGGCAGACAACAGGTGCATCGCCGGTCCAGCCAATATACCTATATTACTCTAGTAAAAGTATGGATATCACAATGTGTAAATACAAGTAAAATGCCTGTATTTGAAACTTTACTTGTAAAAGTAGGCCTACAAAAGTATTGGCATCAAAAGTAAAAGTTTTCATTATGAAGAATGTCCCATATCACAAGTTTTCACAAGTTTTAGGTTGAGATACTAATTTGACGAAATCAGGTACTGAAACTGGAACAAAAGTTGAAATTATCCAATGAGGAGATCTCTCTCATTGGATGGAATTTACAATCCACCTGAAAATGTATTCTGTGTTTAAGAGCTGAAGAGACAGGGGGTCCCCTGTTATTGCACAAACAAGCAAACAAGCAATGATTACTATGACAATATAGAGCTCAAAGTTTTTAACAATGACGTTTTTTTGCTTTAACCAAAATATCACTTACAACATCTTTAATTTAACTCAGAGAGTGTAACCAAATGTGTCCAATAGCACTTCACCCATTTTCAACCTATATCTTTATATACTTGGTCCTCTAATCTAATGCTCATTATAGTATGGCACCATTTCTGTCTACTCACCCTGTGTCTCATTGGTGGACAGTTCAGAAACATGCCTACTACATCATCGGTGGGGATTCCAAGCTAATAGAAACTACAGTCTTTCTCATCCAGTTCCTGGAAAGTTATCATGCTGAAATAGAAGCTGTATTGTTCTTGCATTAAAGTAAAATAATAATAATGATAATACCGTTTGAAAGGGTGGCATCTTACAATGAGCATTAGGCAAGGAGATGAGGTTGAAAATGGTCGAAGTGGTCCTGTATAAGTGTAAGATATACATTTTGCCAGCGATGGTTTAATGAAGAAGAGAAGAGGCCGCAGCAGAGCTGCAGTGAAAAGCCATGAAGTAGCCATGTGAGCATTGTGATTGAGTGCACTTTGAAGCGGTATAGGGATTACACAATAAGGTGCAGTCATCAAACTGATTTAAACCGGGGATAACTCTCTCCCCTGTGTCACTCCAGGACAGATCGAGCTGTACGGCCATTCCCCCCCAGGCCTAGACTTTATTTATAGTGACCTATACCGGCTTCATCCTACACAAAGTCATGAAAAAGAAAACGGCAAAGCGGGAGGCCTAAATAACTGCTTTTTTTGTGTTCTTCGTGTTGCTGTACAACCTTTTGGGTTTTATACACATAAAACCCTTGTGGACGTTGTATCATTCATATTTTTATGCCTTTATCTTATTTTTCCCATTTGTAGCTCCGAGAGTGGACAACTTTAACCATCCCTTTCCATTTGCACACTCTCAGGGCTAAATTACAAGTTCAATTACAAGTGATGTTTGGTTTGGTTTTTCCGGTTAAAACAAAACGCGTATAGTTAAATAAGTCGAGTGTTTGTTCAGTAACAGAAAATACATTTTGGGTTACAAAATGTCCTCCAATCAGTGAGAGAGAATAATAATAATAAAAAAAGAATAATAAAATAATTGTGGCATGAGTTCCATTGGTATCCCGACCTGAAAATGTATTTGTTTGTTAAAGAGCTGGAGAGACAGGTTGGGGAGGTAGTCATAAAAACGGCAAGCGGGAGGCTGAGGAATGGCTTTGTTGTTGTGCGAGGTCCAAGCTTCTCGGCAGCGGTTTCCCTCCCCTCCCTGTCAAAACAAGCCATATGGGGGTTATAAATGGCGCGTCACATGGCGAACACCTTCGCCCCATACCTGGCAACCCAAGACCCCCTCTGACATGCTCGTCTTGTGTCCCCTCCTCTGAAGCAGGGGTCTTCAAGGTTTTTAAGCACATGACCCCCTCAGCTGATAGAGATGAAGCAGGGACCCCACTACATATTGCTAGTTAATATGTTGAATTCATTAAAACAAAGTTAAAAAGTTCCTATCGCACTCAGATTTGGAGACCACCTGTAGTAAGCCTGAGGACCCCTTATTTAAGGAACAATTGTGCAAGAAGTAACCTTTTATATTTTAAAGGACCTCGGAAACAATGGTCGGACTACCGCTCGAACTGCGCTGCTCCCGTGCTTGCGGTTATGTTTTGGATAGGGTAGAGATAGGTTGTCGATGTCGGACTAATGACTGTCTAACCAATGACTGGTCTAAACTAAGTACTGCATTGCACATGTGGTGGGCTGGGGACAGAAATAAGATGCCAAACATTTTTATTTCCTCTATTTTTATTTTTGTAATGGAATGTGAAAGAAAACAGGCTTTTCCGTTACATAAAACAGCAGATCTTCAAGCTCACATAATTTGACGCGTTGACCGTTTATTAGACAGATAAAATACAGCAACAGCATAGTACCCGGTAAATTAAACGGATTCTAAAAAACACCTTCTAAATTCTGACCTAGGTTTTCTGAATGACTTAAAATATTTATTAAAAAAAATAAAAAAGGATGTTGCTATAGACAAACAAATCCATGGAACGGTGCCCTGTAGGCCAGGTGTAGGCAATCAATACTGAGGTGTCAAGCTGCTCATTATTGGTACACCTCAGCTATGGCTGCAACTGTGGATTCGTCTACTGTACAACTACAACTATACTAAAAGGGCTTCCCGGATTGAGAGTTATAATAATGTATACTGTTCCAGGTCTAAATAAAACAGCACGCACGCACGCACGCACGCACGCACGCACGCACGCACGCACGCACGCACGCACGCACGCACGCACGCACGCACGCACGCACGCACGCACGCACGCACGCACACACACACACACACACACACACACACACACACACACACACACACACACACACACACACACACACACACACACACACACACACACACACACACACACACAGCTCTATAAAAGCAGTGGTTTATGGTTAATCCAGTGAATATAAATAATGTCGGACCCTGGGTGGTGTTTGGTCAGTGTAGAGTCAGTGTTACCATGGTGATGCTCTCTCATTTGCACATGCCAACCCTCTGTGTGTGTGTGTGCGTGGGGGGGGGGGGGAGTGGGAGAGGGTGGTTATTGATTATGGCAATGACCAGGTTATTAAGAATACACACACACACACACACACACACACACACACACACACACACACACACACACACACACACACACACACACACACACACACATACAGAGAGAGACAGAGACAGACAGAGAGAGAGAGATAATGGACCACGGGACGGATATACGTATATTAACAAATGTGCGTTTGTGCATGTGTTACGGTGTGTGTGGGAATGTGCACGTGTACACACACACACACACACACACACACACACACACACACACACGATCGATGAGTTCTAATGTGATATGGAAATAAACAGAATACACATTATTATTTGTAATTAATGTCTCGTGTGTGTGCACGTGCTTGTGTTTTCTTTCCCCTCAGCTCTGCCTAAGTTTCACCGCCACCCAGAGTCCATGTGGGTGGACGAGGGGGGAGTGGCTCGCTTCCAGTGTCTGGTCAACGGGGTCCCCGAGGCCCACATCACCTGGGAGAGAGACCATGTGCCTCTGAGCAACACTGATAACAGGTAGAGAGATCTCTGAGCAACACTGATAACAGGTAGAGAGAGAGAGAGACCTCTGAGCAACACTGATAACAGGTAGAGAGATCTCTGAGCAACACTGATAACAGGTAGAGAGAGAGACCTCTGAGCAACACAGATAACAGGTAGAGAGACCTCTGAGCAACACTGATAACAGGTAGAGAGAGAGACCTCTGAGCAACACTGATAACAGGTAGAGAGAGAGAGACCTCTGGGCAACACTGATAACAGGTAGAGAGAGAGAGACCTCTGGGAAACACTGATAACAGGTAGAGAGACCTCTGGGCAACACTGATAACAGGTAGAGAGAGAGACCTCTGGGCAACACTGATAACAGGTAGAGAGAGAGAGACCTCTGGGAAACACTGATAACAGGTAGAGAGACCTCTGGGCAACACTGATAACAGGTAGAGAGAGAGACCTCTGAGCAACACTGATAACAGGTAGAGAGAGAGAGACCTCTGGAAAACACTGATAACAGGTAGAGAGAGAGAGACCTCTGGGCAACACTGATAACAGGTAGAGAGACCTCTGAGCAACACTGATAACAGGTAGAGAGAGAGAGACCTCTGGGAAACACTGATAACAGGTAGAGAGAGAGAGACCTCTGGGAAACACTGATAACAGGTAGAGGGACATCTGAGCAACACTGATAACAGGTAGAGAGAGAGAGACCTCTGGGAAACACTGATAACAGGTAGAGAGAGAGAGACCTCTGGGAAACACTGATAACAGGTAGAGAGACCTCTGGGAAACACTGATAACAGGTAGAGAGACCTCTGAGCAACACTGATAACAGGTAGAGAGACATCTGAGCAACACTGATAACAGGTAGAGAGAGAGAGACCTCTGGGCAACACTGATAACAGGTAGAGGGACCTCTGAGCAACACTGATAACAGGTAGAGAGAGAGAGACCTCTGGGAAACACTGATAACAGGTAGAGAGACCTCTGAGCAACACTGATAACAGGTAGAGAGACATCTGAGCAACACTGATAACAGGTAGAGAGAGAGAGACCTCTGGGCAACACTGATAACAGGTAGAGAGAGAGAGACCTCTGGGAAACACTGATAACAGGTAGAGAGACCTCTGAGCAACACTGATAACAGGTAGAGAGACATCTGAGCAACACTGATAACAGGTAGAGAGAGAGAGACCTCTGGGCAACACTGATAACAGGTAGAGGGACCTCTGAGCAACACTGATAACAGGTAGAGAGAGAGAGACCTCTGAGCAACACTGATAACAGGTAGAGAGAGAGAGACCTCTGGGAAACACTGATAACAGGTATAGAGAGACATCTGAGCAACACTGATAACAGGTAGAGAGACATATGAGCAACACTGATAACAGGTAGAGAGAGAGAGACCTCTGGGCAACACTGATAACAGGTAGAGGGACCTCTGAGCAACACTGATAACAGGTAGAGAGAGAGAGACCTCTGAGCAACACTGATAACAGGTAGAGAGAGAGAGACCTCTGGGCAACACTGATAACAGGTAGAGAGAGAGAGACCTCTGGGCAACACTGATAACAGGTAGAGAGACATCTGAGCAACACTGATAACAGGTAGAGAGAGAGAGACCTCTGGGCAACACTGATAACAGGTAGAGAGAGAGAGACCTCTGGGCAACACTGATAACAGGTAGAGAGACATCTGAGCAACACTGATAACAGGTAGAGAGAGAGAGACCTCTGGGAAACACTGATAACAGGTAGAGAGACATCTGAGCAACACTGATAACAGGTAGAGAGACCTCTGAGCAACACTGATAACAAGTAGAGAGAGAGAGACCTCTGGGAAACACTGATAACAGGTAGAGAGAGAGACCTCTGAGCAACACTGATAACAGGTAGAGAGACCTCTGAGCAACACTGATAACAAGTAGAGAGAGAGACCTCTGAGCAACACTGATAACAAGTAGAGAGAGAGACCTCTGAGCAACACTGATAACAGGTAGAGAGACCTCTGGGCAACACTGATAACAAGTAGAGAGAGAGACCTCTGAGCAACACTGATAACAAGTAGAGAGAGAGACCTCTGAGCAACACTGATAACAGGTAGAGAGAGAGACCTCTGAGCAACACTGATAACGGGTAGAGAGAGAGACCTCTGGGCAACACTGACAACAGGTAGAGAGAGAGACCTCTGAGCAACACTGATAACCGGTAGAGAGAGGCAGGAATGTGGCGTTTTGTGTGGACTCTGTCTGGAGCCAGCTAGCCTCTCACTGCAACACAAGCACATTAGCTCCCTTATACACAGCAGCTGTCCTTCATTTAATTGACACAATGTGCTGCAGGTGTGCCTGTGAACTGGCAGAGACAGACCTCATTGATCACTCCCCCTGCCACACAGATTCAATTCAATTCAATTAACAGGTAGAGAGAGAGAGACCTCTGGGCAACACTGATAACAGGTAGAGAGAGAGAGACCTCTGGGAAACACTGATAACAGGTAGAGAGACCTCTGAGCAACACTGATAACAGGTAGAGAGACATCTGAGCAACACTGATAACAGGTAGAGAGAGAGAGACCTCTGGGCAACACTGATAACAGGTAGAGGGACCTCTGAGCAACACTGATAACAGGTAGAGAGAGAGAGACCTCTGAGCAACACTGATAACAGGTAGAGAGAGAGAGACCTCTGGGAAACACTGATAACAGGTATAGAGAGACATCTGAGCAACACTGATAACAGGTAGAGAGACATATGAGCAACACTGATAACAGGTAGAGAGAGAGAGACCTCTGGGCAACACTGATAACAGGTAGAGGGACCTCTGAGCAACACTGATAACAGGTAGAGAGAGAGAGACCTCTGAGCAACACTGATAACAGGTAGAGAGAGAGAGACCTCTGGGCAACACTGATAACAGGTAGAGAGAGAGAGACCTCTGGGCAACACTGATAACAGGTAGAGAGACATCTGAGCAACACTGATAACAGGTAGAGAGAGAGAGACCTCTGGGCAACACTGATAACAGGTAGAGAGAGAGAGACCTCTGGGCAACACTGATAACAGGTAGAGAGACATCTGAGCAACACTGATAACAGGTAGAGAGAGAGAGACCTCTGGGAAACACTGATAACAGGTAGAGAGACATCTGAGCAACACTGATAACAGGTAGAGAGACCTCTGAGCAACACTGATAACAAGTAGAGAGAGAGAGACCTCTGGGAAACACTGATAACAGGTAGAGAGAGAGACCTCTGAGCAACACTGATAACAGGTAGAGAGACCTCTGGGCAACACTGATAACAAGTAGAGAGAGAGACCTCTGAGTAAACACTGATAACAAGTAGAGAGAGAGACCTCTGAGCAACACTGATAACAGGTAGAGAGACCTCTGGGCAACACTGATAACAAGTAGAGAGAGAGACCTCTGAGCAACACTGATAACAAGTAGAGAGAGAGACCTCTGAGCAACACTGATAACAGGTAGAGAGAGAGACCTCTGAGCAACACTGATAACGGGTAGAGAGAGAGACCTCTGGGCAACACTGACAACAGGTAGAGAGAGAGACCTCTGAGCAACACTGATAACCGGTAGAGAGAGGCAGGAATGTGGCGTTTTGTGTGGACTCTGTCTGGAGCCAGCTAGCCTCTCACTGCAACACAAGCACATTAGCTCCCTTATACACAGCAGCTGTCCTTCATTTAATTGACACAATGTGCTGCAGGTGTGCCTGTGAACTGGCAGAGACAGACCTCATTGATCACTCCCCCTGCCACACAGATTCAATTCAATTCAAATGGCTTTATTGGCATGAGAAAACATACGTTTACATTGGCAAAGCAAAAAGTGGAACAATACAATACAAATACAATACAATCAAAACAACATGTATGTACATTTGAAAGTCAGAATCTCCAATGAATCCATACCTATGTACCAAGATCACTCGATGCAGGAATACACACTATGATTAGTCTTTGTACTTTTCATCACGTTGTGGCACGTTTGACACACTGTGAGCTTGTAAATCTGCTATTTCTGATGAATATTCCCCCCAGAATAGGGATGATGGGGTTCAAGTGGTTAAATATCAAGTATGAAGATGTTTAATTTGTCTGTCGTAATGGAAACTAATATTCTCCAAGTTATCCTTGTGACTCTCCATACTGTGTATCTTAGGGGCAAAGATTTACATATTTGTGTGCCATAATATGCCGTAAATGTAAGGTTCTATTAGAGTAAGTTATTTACAGGGGTGACCTGAGACAAAACAGGTTTGAGAAGACGCTCAGTATAACCGTGTCCATTATGTTGTCAGGTTCACTCTGCTGCCGATGGGGATCCTCCAGGTGACGGGCGTGAAGCGAGGGGACGCCGGCGTTTACCGCTGCACCGCCGCCAACATCGCCAACACACGCTACAGCCACGAAGCTACGCTCAACGTCACGGGTAAAAAAAAACCCTCCTCCAACTCCACCTATAGGGTTATTGTGGGAAAACACGTTTTTTGTGGGAAAAAGAATAGCGGCTATGCGCATGCTTAAAGTGAGTGGCAAATCGAGTGGCAAAGTGAGTGGCAAAGTGATATAACGTATGTTTAACGTCGTTTAATGCAATAGGACTTTTCTGTTTGGATGTATGGGCTGTCAAGGCCAGAAAGTTGTTTTTTTTGCCACTCAGTAGGCGTTCCCACATAACTTCCAGGTGTGATGATGATGATGCCCCTCGCATACTTAACCACTCGAACACCAAATAACTACAGTAGAGCGAAAAATAATATCCATTTTCACCAGAGGAAATGCGTCCATAGACGCATACAAAACAGAAAAAGTAAAACAATTGCGGCACTCCATCTTAAACCCTAGCATTCCAGAGACTTAACAGGCTGTACTTCTCCCTGCTGTGCCCATCCATCCATCCATCCATCCATCCATCCAGGCGGAGCTCCCAAGACGTACAGGGAGCCGGTCATCCTGTCCGGACCCCAGAACATCACCATCACTGTCCACCAGACCGCCATCTTGGAGTGCATCGCCACAGGCAACCCCCGACCCATCGTCTCCTGGAGCAGGCTGGGTAGGATGTTTTTTTGTTGTTTGTTTGTTTGTTTGGTTACAAACTACATCTCATTAAGACCTGAGGCCGATTCTAAAATCAGTAGATCTCAAACTTTATCGTGTCAAGGACCCCCAAAATGATATGTATTTGTCGTCGTCGTCCCCTCCTCCCTGAAAATGTTTGCTATTTTTGAGAGCCACTGTTCTAAATAAGAGTTTTCAGAAAAAATGTATGTTGCTATAACTGTACCTAAAATCTAAAATGATTTTGAATGGGTTAAAAACGTGGCAGACTAGTAAGCAACACAGTCGCACCAATTAAAACACATTAATAATGACCGTGTGTTAGATTTAATCCTAGTGTGTCCAGAGCCGAGGGCATGCCAATGTGCAAGTGAAGCGTGCAGTATTGACACACATAAAATCCAACACACATTATTCATTTGATTAGCTGCAGCTCTGTTGCTTACATGACTGTGTACCACGAGGTCAGTGTTAAGGCCTATTCATAGTCCAGTTTTCGGTGAAGAGGTGACCACCGAAAACTACAACGATGCGGTGGTCACCGCTCACACAACACAAATCTCTCAGTTTTTACTAACCAAAACGGTGGTCACCTCTTCACCGAAAACTGGACTATATGAATAGGGCCTTTATGCAGCCATGATTTTTTTTACCAGCTTTAGCAAGCTGGTTAGACAACGATCATGAAATGTAGACGACCATTTCACAACTATTCACCACCTAGTTGATGCCATGTTGCCTCAGAATTCTTTAGGGTCACTCATTTGAGCATAACAGTGGAGCACAGCTAAACAGTGGCCTACCGTCAGTAGCAGACCCGCTGATTTAATGGGTAACAGACAGTAACACATTTGACACTATTGCAGACGGGCGCTCCATCGGTGTGGAGGGCATCCAGGTGTTGGGGACAGGGAACCTGATGATCTCCGACGTGAGCCTGCAGCACTCCGGCGTGTACGTGTGCGCCGCCAACCGTCCCGGCACCAGGATGAGACGCACAGCGCTGGGACGCCTGGTGGTCCAATGTGAGTCCCACACGCACGCACACACACACACACACACACACACACACACACACACACACACACACACACACACACACACACACACACACACACACACACACACACACACATTTCTCTGTGCAAAGGCTTGGGCTATACATCCGTTGGCTTTCCATTGAAAGTGCCAATGGCAGGCTATCTTTGTGACTTTGGAATGTCTCGTCTGTCTTCCACCTTTCCTTTTGGCTTTTCCCTCCATCTCACCCTGTCCTCTGCCTCTTCTCTCACATCGACTAACTACATGTCCTCTTTGCACTACATCCATAAATCTCCTCTTTGGTCTTCCTCTATAGGCCTCCTGCCTGGCAGTTCCAACCTCAACGTCCATCTACTCACTATCCCTTCCTCTGTACATGTCCAAACCATCTCACTGTCCCTCCTCTGTACATGTCCAAACCATCTCACTATCCCTTCCTCTGTACATGTCCAAACCATCTCACTGTCCCTCCTCTGTACATGTCCAAACCATCTCACTATCACTTCCTCTGTACATGTCCAAACCATCTCACTGTCCCTCCTCTGTACATGTCCAAACCATCTCACTGTCCCTCCTCTGTACATGTCCAAACCATCTCACTATCCCTTCCTCTGTACATGTCCAAACCATCTCACTATCACTTCCTCTGTCCAAACCATTTCACTATCCCTTCCTCTGTACATGTCCAAACCATCTCACTATACTCTGTACATGTCCAAACCATCTCACTGTCCCTCCACTGTGCATGTCCAAACCATCTCACTGTCCCTCCTCTGTACATGTCCAAACCATCTCACTGTCCCTCCTCAATACATGTCCAAACCATCTCACTATCCCTCGTCTGTACATGTCCAAACCATCTCAGTTTTGGCATCTCTGGCTTTAGGAAAGTCTAGTCTGTACTCACAAGAAATAAACACTGTACATGATACATTGTACTAGAGGCTTAGTGGGCGTGCGCCCACAACCAATGCTAGGTAAGGGTTAACATCAATGTTTGATACGATAAATCCATAAGCACACTTTACGAGTATAGGCACTATGGGTCAATATAGTAACACTTGTGCTCACACTCAAAGAATGCATATCATTATCTTTCCTAAAAGAGCTGAGTAGACAGGTTTGGGAAGATGTCAATATAGGCCTACAGCGTTCCTTACATTATTGTTGCTGTTGGGCAGAAACCTCTCATCTTCATATTCTAACTTTATATGTTGTCTTTCTCTCCCCCCGCCCTACTTGATCATACCACAGCGTCACACAAAAGCATCAAAAGTAGCAAGCTCGAAACGTGGCACGAAACGGCGTGTTTTGAGCCTTTCGCTGTTTTTGTGTGACGCTGTAATAGACGCTGTAAATCGGCTACTTTTTGTTGTTTTTAATTTGAATCCTGATGTGAAAAGTAACAATTTTGGACATGTGAGGTTTCCACCCGACAGAGACGATAATATATGTTGTAAGACATGTTTTATTAATTTATTACTTTTTAGCCAGTCTTTGATCAGACCAGCTATAACAACAGCTATAGGGCTAGACAATTTTGGAAATGATGGATGGATAGATGGATGGATGGATGGATGGATATGGAGATACATGATTTCTGCCTGCCGTGTGTGTGTGTGTGTGTGTGTGTGTGTGTGTGTGTGTGTGTGTGTGTGTGTGTGTGTGTGTGTGTGTGTGTGTGTGTGTGTGTGTGTGTGTGTGTGTGTGTGCGTGTGTGTGCGCGCGCGCGCGCGTGCACGCACGTGTGTGTATACAACACAGTACTAGACAACATTGTAGCAGATTGGAATT
The DNA here is from genome assembly GCF_951216825.1 of Electrona antarctica. NCBI lineage: Eukaryota > Metazoa > Chordata > Actinopteri > Myctophiformes > Myctophidae > Electrona > Electrona antarctica. The sequence continues at coordinate 16,387,483 of NC_136796.1, read as the reverse complement.
GGTCTTGACCGGTGATGGCTATAAGTGGGGGAAGGACAAACAAGGAGGGGGCGGGGCCTTGATGTAGTCGATATCCAGGCTCCGCCCCTCATGCTTACCTTTGACCTGACGACACCCACCACCCCTTTTTTATAATTAACCATTGATGCTAGTGTCTACCTCTGTGGTGTGTGTGTGTGTGTGTGTGTGTGTGTGTGTGTGTGTGTGTGTGTGTGTGTGTGTGTGTGTGTGTGTGTGTGTGTGTGTGTGTGTGTGTGTGTGTGTGTGTGTGTGTGTGTGTGTGTGTGTGTGTGTGTGTGTGTGTGTGCGTGCGTGCGCTCCCTGTGACACGGACCCATCCATCAGCCAGCAGCGTGTCCATACACTCGGTCCGGCTCATATTTCAGACTGTCATTATGTGCCTCCGTTTTAATTGGTCGTCGGCAGGGTCCAGCTCATTAACCATGGATGGTGGCCCTCGAGGTTCATATGTCACCCCTCATCGGCGTGAATGGGACGAGGCACGTCTCCACCTCAGCCATACTGTACATAAACAAACACGTGCATGATTCTAACGTTCGCTCTGAAAGAATATTCAAAGATTTGCAACACATTTTCACGATTTTTGAAAAACAGCAGATCTACAGGCTCATAGCGCGGCACTCGGTGCCGCGCTATGAGCCTGTAGATCTGCTATTTTCCAATAGCTAAAGTATACGTATATAACTTAAAACACCAAAAGGGTTTCCCGTCCAGAATGGGTTAAATAAACATGATTCCATTGTTACAGTAGTGGAACAGGTACGCAAACGTTTAACTTTACGTAAAAGCGTCAATACGGCAATGTGGAAATACATGTAAAAGTAAATTTACTTAAGTAAAAAGTACAATTTTTTTGCCATCAAAATATACTTAATGTACCAAAAGTAAAAGTATACTCATTATGCAGAATATCCCGTTTCACAAGTTATCATAATGTCTTAAATTTAAAACGGCTGATCTAAAAGCACACAACACGTCGGATTACGGCGCGTTGTGAGCTTGTAGATCGTTTTTATTTTCAAATAGAAATAGTTGAAATAGGGTTGAAGTGGTTAAAGTATGCTTTGTAATAATACATCTACAAAGTTAACTAGTAACTTAACTCATCACACTTTTGGTCCTTTTGGTTTCATCTAATGTGTACACGCTCAGACTTATGAATGTCCTAGAAATGTAAAATGTTTGAGCACCACTGATATAGGTTGGTTAATTGGTTAGGGTCATCATACAGGGTGAACAAGCTCTTTGTTCCTCTCCGTTGCAGACAAAAAGAGAGGAGTAGTGGATCAATAACTGAATGAATATTATTAATGGTGTGTGTCCCCCTCCTCTAATCAATCTGATAGCATTGACTGATCCTCTCCTCACTGCATGGATGGAAGGACAGCGCTGTCACAATGACAACATTCAAGTTGACCATCGATTGTCTTTTTTTGCATCAAACATTGGGCTATAATATGAACACACATGTCATTTCTGTATGGCCTTTTAGGCTGCGTAATCAAGAGATATGACACGTAAAAACTTAAATATAGAAATACATATTTAAACATTTGATACTTTCAAAAGAATGTAAAAAATAACGGATGGATGGATGGATGGATGGATGGATGGATGGATGGATAATGGAATGAAACACTTGGGTGTTTGGGATAAATATAGCCAACATGTTCACATGTGATTGCTGTGTCCTGCACATTTGAGTGTATGCATCAGTGCATGCGTGCACGTGTGTGTGTGTGTGTGTGTGTGTGTGTGTGTGTGTGTGTGTGTGTGTGTGTGTGTGTGTGTGTGTGTGTGTGTGTGTGTGTGTGTGTGTGTGTGTGTGTGTGTGTGTGTGTGTGTGTGTGTGTGAGTGTGTGTGTGTGTAATGTTGTTGACATAAACAACAGTGGTTAAATAAGTGTTAAATGATTAAATCGCTCTTTGTTGTGATAGTAATCATTGCTAGACTATAGAGTGTTTGAAGACAGCATGCAACAAGGTTGTGTCATGAAACCATGTGACTCCCATTGGAAATGCATTGAGGCGGCCATGACACACAGAAGACACAGGACACAAGTGTCTTAGGTGTGAGTGAGGCCTAAAGATTTGGAGAGACATGGAGAACCTTGAAATGAAATGAAATGAAATGAAATGAAATGATTACTATATTTACCCAGGGTATCTGGGCTAAGCTCAAGAACTTGTTTCCAGCCAGGCCCTGCTCATAGAACATTTCATCGTAGTGGTTCAATGCCTTGTTCCAGGGCACTACAGCGGTGGTAATTTTAACGTGTCGGACCGCTGATTCGAACTGGCGACCTTCCGGTATCAAGACCGCTCCGCAATGTTATTGAACAAACACTCTATCAATGATTACTATCACAATAGGCCTATAGTACTATAGAGCTATTTTACATGGTTACTGAACAACCACTACCAATATTACAGAGCTTTAACTTTATAACAAAAGTATGTGATGTCTTAAACGTTCTTGTATCATTCTCAACCAAATGAAGCATTGCAGTAGGCTAGAGCAGACAGGCTCGGTAAGCAATGGCATAAGCCAGTGTATTGTTATAGTATTGATTTGTTGACACTTGACAGTATATATGTCACGTTCAAAGTGGACACCACGCCAGGCTGTGGGCTACAACCAGTGGGTTCTCACATGGGGGGATGTGTACCCCTAGGGGTACAAGGAGGTACTGCACATGGAGTATGTGAGAGAAAGTTTATATCTTTTATTAAAAGAAACATTTTCATTTTCTATCCGACCACAACTATTATTGAATAGAAAGCAGTGCTTATTTGCCATTCATTGCTTTGATTTGTGTGTTTTTTTTTGTTGAATAAAATAGTTTCGATTTTATCTAAATCAAAACTAGACTTTTACTGTAAAGTTAGAGCCAAATGCAGTTAGGGGGCACTAATTGCAAGTCTTTCACTCCATTGCTTGTTTGTATTGCTATTACTATTCATTCATAGCATCTTTCTTTTCTTTTTTTCCCACAGTGTTTAATGCAAAACATTGTAGTCAGGCAAAGGGGGCACTTGGGTAGTAAGGGTATGGGAGCCTAAATAGTAAGAGACATCAATTAAAAGGCTTGTTTGTGAGTTTATGTGTGAACTTGTAATCTGTCCATGAACAAAGAACTACTGGGCAGATTTTTCTCAAAGTGGGGTCCCTGAGGGGGTTTCCAGGGATGTCCACAACGAAATGATCGAGTGTAGCCTACAAATGCAATGGAACAAATCTGTAACTCTGAGTGTAGAAATGGAACCAAATGGAACCTGGCAAATCTGTAACTCTAAAGTGTACAAATGGAACCAAATGTACCCTAGCTTACAGGTATTTTAACTATGAGTGTGTACAACAGTACAAATGGAACCATATGGACCCATGATGGGTCTGTAATTCTGAGTGTGTACAAATGGAACATGTCTGTCTGTCTGTCTGTCTGTCTGTCTGTCTGTCTGTCTGTCTGTCTGTCTGTCTGTCTGTCTCTTGGTCCATGTTCATGGTCATTGCAGCTTGAAGGGACAAAAGAGGACAAGGGCAGTGTGTGTGTGTGTGTGTGTGTGTGTGTGTGTGTGTGTGTGTGTGTGTGTGTGTGTGTGTGTGTGTGTGTGTGTCTTTAAAGGGGGGAGGAGTGAGGGTCAAAGGATGACCCATGACCTCTCACCCCTGACCTCCACCTTCAGGACCTGCAGGAGAGTAGATGGACCAATAGGAGGGGGGAGGGGGAGGAGCTCTGTGTGATTGATGGGCTCCCGGAGGAAGGAAGCGAACAGTGCGTGACCCCTCCCCCCAGGAGGAGGGGCATGGCCTCCGCACAGCTGGTGGTCAGCGGTGTGAGTGTGTGTGTGTGTGTGTGTGAATACTGAAAGAGATCTTATGAATATCAGCTCACATGCCTCATATGGACTCGTTATCATATATGAATTAAACTATTTGGGGCAGAACAATCTTTTTTTTTTTTTAATGTTTTTTTTGTGGCTTTCGCCTTTTATTTTTATATATTTTATGGAGGGACAGACAGTAGGCTGACAGGAAATGGGGAGAGAGATGGGGGGGAAGACATGCAGTAAAGGCCGTCGGGATCGGGAGTCGAACCCGCGGCACACTGCCAGACTGGATTACCAGCCAAGGTGCCTGGACCACTGAGCCATGGCCCAGGCCAGGCAGAACAATCTTTTGAAAATAGCCGATCTATAAGCTCACAATAGACATTATTTTAGTTTGACACAAATAGTCAACATAAAACAAAATTGGTCTTAATTGGTTAATGTGTATTTATTTTTTGTAACATTAATCTGCAAACAAACTTGTAAGTAACGTTTTCATAAAATTGTAGTGGAGTAAAAAGAAAAAGTACAATATTTTACTCTGGGATGTAGTAGAACCGCATACATACAGTAATTAGAGGAACAATGGTGAGTAATGTAAATGTATCTCAAAATGGTACTTGAGTACAATACGTGAATTAATACACTTGGTTACTTTCCATCACGGATAGTAAACATATACTAACATAGAAATATCAAATTGAGGCGATTGAAGGTGCTCTGTGCAAGCTGCCTATACTCCTGTCATATATCTTTACAGTATGTAACAAGTCACATGATAACATGAGACATATATCGTTGCTGTCGGGGCAAAAACCTTGTGTTTCCCTATATTTCAACTTTCTATTTCTATGTTTTCCGTAAATTGCGTCGCACAGAAGTATAGCGACAATGGCCGATCTACAAGCTCGCAGATCTGCTATTTTCAATATTTTAAAAAGTTAAAAAAATATAAATATATATATAATGAACACTTCTGGACATACAAGGTTTCCACCCAACAACAACGACATACTTTTGTTTTTGGTCTATTTGAACGCCAAGGCAGATGGCACAGCTAGAGACAGGACCCACCGGCCTATATACAAAACAAAGCCCAGTGATCTAATGAACGAATGACCTCTGGTGAAATTCAAGGTCAAGCCTCGTTTGGCTATAGCAGAGAGAATAGCTGATCAATACGTGGTATGGATCGGCGGACAAATGGACGAGCGGGGGTGCTTGACAGCTTAAATCTTAACGCCGTGAGGACAGATGAAGGGGTGGACGGACAATCTCACGCAAGCACGCACACACACACACACACACACACACACACACACACACACACACACACACACACACACACACACACACAGGGCGTGATTTAATTATCCATCTGGCTGTCTCCCAGTGTGTCAGTGACAGATAAAGGAACCTTGAACTTGCGTTGTTCTGGATCGAGCCGCACGGTTGACTTTTGCTGTCAAGTTACATTTGGTTTCATTTTACGCTCTCAGGGGTTAAATTATTGTTAAACATCTGCATTACTTCATTTACAAGAAGTCTACACAATTAGAGAATGTAGAAGAATTGTTATTTGGCTCAACGACAAAAAAATATTCTTTAGTTTTGGGTCTGAGAGGCTTGATGTCATCAAATGACGAATAAATAATGGGCCTTGAAATAAAAAGGGTTGAAAACCACTGGTCTAAACAACATGCTATCTAAATAACATACTGTAGGCCTATACAGTACATTATAAACTATATGATAGCAGGTAACAGTGAACCTATAGCATCTGTCTAAAGTCTTAAACGATATGCTATCTAAATAACATTCTGTATTTGAAACTATAGCATACCAGGTAAACAATGAATCTTTCTAAAACAACATGGTAGACTATCTAAATAACATTTGTTGCACATTTGTGCTCAAAAGTATCCAACATCTATAGTAAACAGTAATTTAGTAAGCTAGCATCTATCTAGCAGTTGGAAAAGCCATGCATAATGCGGTTACATGCTAGTTTGAAAAGTGCAGAATGAAATAAAGGACCCCTAACAATAATAATAATAATAATAATAATAATAACTAGTCATTTTGATTAAAAAAAACCCCAAACAAACAGATATTTCCTCCAAATCAGCATGTAGTCAGTATGGTCAAGTCCAAGTGAATCACAGATGATTTATGACCCTCTCCCCCCCCCCCCCCCCCCCCCCCCCTCTATCAGCACTGCTGTTCAGCCAGGCTGTGACTCTGAATGACCTCTGACCCGCTGTGTTCTGCCTTAACCACTTAAAGCAGTGGTCTTCAACCCTTTTCATATCAAGGTCCATTATGCATTCGCCATTTGAGCCACGGAGGACCACCATTTGATGACATTTAGCCTCGCCTCGCAGGCTCTCAAAACTTAGAATGTGTTGTTCTACGTTGTTGTTTGATTTGGTCCACAATTCCATGCTGCATATATTTGAGTACAAAACTACCATATTGGTACCATTTAACTAAAAGAGATAAATAACACAGGTAGGCTAGTAGCCTGATACTGTATAGGCTAAACATTGATAAAAAAATAGCAATTCTTCTACATTCTCTAATTGTGTAGACTTCTTGTAAATGAAGAAATGCAGATGTTTAACAATATTTTCACTCTTGAGAGCGTAAAATTAAACCAAATGGACCCTCTTTACATTCTCAAGATTTAAAGATCTAATGAGGGTCCATTTGGTTACCAACTCATTTGGTTACCAACTCTCCATATGGGGACCACCTGGAACCCCCTCAAGGTCCACTGGTGGTCCCCAGACCACTGGTTGAAAACCACCATCCTTCCTTATTCTGGTGGGAACATTTTGCCCCAAAATAAATGGCATATCTACAGGCTCACTTAGCACCCTCTAGTGGACAGACAGCATTACTGTAAACACACAGACAGACCAGTGTGTCGTCAATAGCTTCGCATGGCTTTGTGGTCTCTAATCCAGCTATCAAGGCCATCACAGAGTGAGCACTGGACGTTTTCTTGTTCCACTTTATCAAACTACCATAAATGTCTTTTTAAGCGGTAAGGTAAAACCTATTTCACGTTTGACGCTATGTGGTCGTATGAATAAGGTCCTTCACAGTTCACAACATGCCTCAAAACTTAGAAAAGGGAAAAGGGTAGAAAAAAGAAAGAACAACAAAAACTGGTCACTCAGTAGGGCTATCACGATTACAAACTATTTAATTTAAAGCACAGGGCAGATGATCTACGAGCTCACATCGCTTCACAAAGTGATGCTCCGTAAGCTTGTCAGCTATTAAAATATTCCTGATTATACAAGCCGGTATTCAGAACAATATTTGTATTATTATTATTTTTTTAAGTCAACGGTACGAGGCAGTGAAAACAGTAAAGCTCATGCAGGAAGAGATGGGTGGGATGGATCTATAGCCTATACGGGAGGCTTTAGAGGACTCAGGGCTCCACTCGTATATGAGAGCACAGCAGTTTGGGGAATATCGAAAGAAATCCATGAACACATTGATTTATGTCTCCCTATTGAAACAGGCCTTCTCATTGACACTTTCACCCCTCTGGCTTAACCCCCAACCCAACCCCCTCTCCTCTCCTCTCCTCTCCTCTCCTCTATATATATATATATATATATATATATAATTTGTTATTATTATTAATGTGTTGTTTCTCTTCTCTTCTTCATTCTACTTCTCTCCTCTCCTATTTTCTTCTCTGTTATATTTCATTTTGTATTCATTTGTTTCTCCTCTTCTCTTCTCTTCTCTTCTCTTCTCTTCTCTTCTCTTCTCTTCTCTTCTCTTCTCTTCTCTTCTCTTCTCTTCTCCATTCTACTCTCCAAAAGTAGCAGACCTACAAGCTCACAACGTGTCGTGTGCATGACATATTGTGAGCTTGTATGTCTGCTATTTCTGGCGCTTGACACCCTTGCGCTACCAATATGGGGGCTTAACACAACCTCTCCTGGGCAAGGTGGGGAGGGGGGGGGGGGTGATGGGTGAAGGGTCGACTTCAGGGTCAAATAGATCAATGAGATGCATGGGGGTTGGGGATAGGGATTACGGCAGTGCTACGTATATATATACGGCATATATATATGCATGTCCATTGTGTGAATTCTAAGCGCTGTGTCACGCGGAACGGTCGACCCTGCCGATCTGCCCCCCCGCAATGGACGAACGGACGGCTGGCTGCCGTGTGTGTGTGTGTGTGTGTGTGTGTGTGTGT